>NW_018744167.1:2385000-2593309 GCF_001683475.1 Chenopodium quinoa
TCAAAACCTAATTGCTCAACAATTTCCCCCTTTTTGATGATGACAAACTATTGATGCTCATCACATATTAAAGGATAATCGTTGTACATTTATTCCCCCTTAGTTTTTCAAGGAAATAACATTTAAACAAGTTAAGAACATACACAAGAACTTAATAGTTAGGAACTTAGCAATACACATCATTTATCAATATATAAATACTTTCAACAATCATGATGTAATAACTTTAGACTTAATTACTGCATACCATAAGCATCATACATATTCTTCCCCCTTTTGTCATTATCAAAAAGGGTATTGTTCCACACGTTTGTTTTTCGTAAATTATATGCACTTAAAGTCATATGTCACACCTACCACCATATAATAAGTAAGTATATACTAGTTAAACACTTGTTGTTCCTAAAAGCCTCAAGGTACTCACTTTTCAAACACGGATACCATTTCCACACTAACTTCCAACTCACAATCCAAAGGCCCAACTTCAAAACCCTTAATTGAACTTGACAAATAAGAAGTTAAAATTCAAGTAAAGATCAGAGCTAAAAAGTTAGAAATGGATTGCATGAATAGACCAATTAAAGCGCAAGCTTAAAGGATATATAAAGAAGCATATGGAACAAAATAAGTAGAGGGAACGTGAAGTGGAATTTGTGCTCTTCGTTTAAACCTTTTGAGATGAGAACCGCCACATTGTACTTTATCTCAAACTCTTGAATCTCCTATTGAACACAACACATATTCATCTTGCCAATTGATAACCAAGTTCCCTTACCTTAACCACCAACTTCTTTGAGGAACATTCTCCATACTGGAACTTAAATAGATTTCAGTTTCATCATAATCAAGTTCCTTCGTCGTTTATTATTGTTCCTTCACTAGCTCACCAAGTATACGAGTACACGACATCAACATAGTCAACATTCTTCATATATAGATACCCAGGAAATTAAATATTTGATCACCCTTTTTCCTTTTCTTTCTCTTTTTTTTTTTATTTTTTTTTTTTTTTTTAAAGGGTGTCATTATACAAATTTTGCATGCTTTCCTGGAATAACACATTTTAAATCAATGAAGATATTACTCACTCATACACTTGAGTTCCACAACCAGATCTGAACCATTTTGATTTCTTGGTTCCTACCTTATTCCCCCTGAGTCCCTTACCATTCTTCTTCCTTTATCTTCAACTTCCTCCTCAACATATAATCACCATTTTTTATGTTTCATCAAATCATTAAAAATCATAAAAAGATGATCAACAAACTTAGAGCACATGGGAATTAAGAATAAGAAGTAAAAGTGTGTGAACGGAAAGAGGAAATTGAATTGGGTGAATAAGAATCTTCAATTTTCTAAATATAAGACAATTAGAGTATATGCAACACAGACACACAACTTAGAGTTGTAGAATAATGTTGCGATCGAAGATATATGGTGTGGATGCTTGAAAGTTGACTAAAAGATAGGTTAGTTCCCTCTGAAATCTAAACAAGTGAGTTACAAACGGTCTGGGAACTTACCTGTCTTGTTCCACCAAAGTTTCTTCCATTGTTCCTTTGGCAACTTAGGAACTTCGTGTTTGACAGCACCCATAGTTCTATTAAGAGACCTCTAATACTATTAGGCAAGTGAGTATGTCTTTTACAACACAAGAACTAAGTGTGACACATAAACAATAAGCGCACATTCTTTACTTTATGTTTAACATGCATAGGAACCCCAACTTGACATAACTTAAGGGAAAAATACTTTATACTCATGTTATATTTCATCGAGTCTTGTTCCATTAAGCAATAAACAAGAATATGATAAGTCAAGACACAACCATAAGAGAATCAATTCACAAATTCACATATTGCATCCATACCAAAGATATATCAATCCAATTCATCTAATGCCGACATGTGAAAGGAACTTATATCTTATATAGTCTCATATCAATAAAGATGTAACTATTAATACATAGGTTGATATGATGGCTTACCTTGGAGTTCTTGAAGTGGTTATTCTGTTCCTTGATGATTTCGAATCTAATATGAACTTCCACTTCTAACACAAGTTCCATTGTCAGTGGTTAATGCTTAAAAATATATTTTCTTATCATAGATTAGCAAAAATCAATGCACAATGTCTCGTTAGTTGTACCAAAAATATAATTAATGTAAGTAAGTACAACTAATAACTCAATCCATCTTGAAAACAAAAATTGATAATTTTAAAGCTCAATTTTCAAGAAGGAACTTGGATAGCAATCTATCCTAGAGTATGTTCCACATAGACATCTATAACAAAATGTTATACAAAAGACATCCAAGACATCCATGTGGTACAACTCTAATCCCATATAAACAACAAGATAAAATAATGTTCAATTACCTTCAAGTCTAGCTACACGAGCAATAAGTTCCTTAAAAACAATACATACCTTTGTATTGGTTGTTTCCTTTAAGAACCAACCTAGCTTTGTTCCATTCACGTGCCTTACTCAACAAGCTTTTTCCAGAACACCCTTTTTGATCTCCGACCCTTTTTAGGTGTTCTAGAATAGGTTTAGAATGTAATACACACCTTCTTCCTTTTAAGCTCATCGAGTTCCTGTTGCACATCTAATCTTCAAGCTACATCCTCAAATCCTTCAATGTCGTGAGGCTCGGCCTTGGTTACATATGCATATAAGACACTTTAGTTCCATAGTTTGTTGAGATATTGCTGGTCAGAACAAATATTATCTCAGCTCTGGAACTTCGTTGGAACTTGCTTTCTTATATTGAGTTCATTGAACTTTGCTGCATGAGTTGGAACTTAACATCTAAAAGTTCCTCAACATATGTAGCTATCCCTTGCTGTTATTCTTAGTGACATATTTCTTTACTAGGAACTCAGTTAGTTCTACAGTAACTTGTGAGTTCATCTTTATAACCTGTTTGATGGGAACAAACCTGTTAGTCTCAAAATATGTTCACTTATGGCACATTAAACATGATAGTGTCAACTCTATATGTTTTACTAGTCTAGGCGTTTATGGATAAATCGCCTTGGTACTTCTATCATCAAACATCCCTAAGTAGAACATAGGGTGTCTTGTTCATCAAAGATCTATTGCTTCAGTGTTGATGATGTAGCCAGAGACATTGAAAACTATTCTAAAGAACCTGAAAAGACCATTAGTATATAATTTTGTTCTCTTCTTGTCTTTCATGATTCAAAATTGGAAACTTGTTGACAATCCTGTGTTCCTGCAACAAACACTAAACATGACTGGAACTAGGTTCCATTGTTAGATCTATAATCTCATAAGTGATGAATACTTAGCCACATACCCTGTGATAGAAAAGACTTTCAATAAACAGTTCATCATCTCTTCTATTAAGAAAAGAAACCAAGTATTCATTTGCTTTCATTACTTATAAACAAGACATCTCTTTCAATTAGTCTCTACATATCACATGGTAAACATATCCATATCACTAAGATCCAATGGATTAGTGTTGCTTACCATCTACCTGATGTTGAAAGAGAATGTAACATGTGTTTCATTCTCATGCTTCTCGATCTTAACCTGTTTGGAACTTACATGTACATATACCTATTATCGAGTTCCTACTAGGTTTATCAAGCATGAAAAGATTAACATGTTCACAGTTTGAAGCATAGAGGTATCTCATCTTCAATAAAACCTAGAAATGTCAGGTTGTTGTTAGGAATCACCTTGAGATCCACAAATGATGTGTTCCCTTTTTGACTCCCTTCATATGTGACATTTCCACTCTTTATTGATGATGTCATTTTGAAGCCATAAAACAACTAGAGTTACAAGCAATTGAAAACCAGAATGTGCATTAAAAACTTGACAAGAAAAATATTCACAATGGGATAGGAACTTGACTTACTAACTTCCTGTTATGTAGAAATTTTACCTTTCGTGTTAGTATTATAAGTCAAAGTTCTTCCATTGCAGGTTTATAGCAAGAGATACCTTGATTTGGCTATCATCATCTCTTTTGGATCCTCGCTGTCGAGATAATGCAAGTTCCCTCCTATTATAAACCTTCAACTCTTCCATGTTCCTTTTGACATAAAGTTGGAACATGTCCTTCTGGTCCTTTAGACCGTTGTATCTTGGGTAGAGGAACGTGTTGATTTAATCTCAAATTCTTCAACACCTTGTCAAAGTCCCTCATATTATCATTCAAAAGATATAACCTGAAAGTTCACAACCCAAGAGATTCCTTTGTGCCTTTAAAATGTCAGTAGGTTAGTCAAAAGAGGTAGATAAAACCTAAAGCATAAAAGTGTTAAAACATAAAGTTCCTGTAAGAATACTCCCTTTTAGATGTCGTTCCATCAACAAAATGATGAATCTCCAACACGCAGTCAAAGATAATCATCTTAACTCATTATCCTTCATAAGAGTCTGCTACAGGAATTAATGCTTTGTTCCAAATAAGAACTTAACTGGAACTTGAACAAGAATCTTTACAGGAACGTATACGCTAACTCCTATAGCACCTTGATATAGAAGCTTTGTTATTCCTGTATCCCTAATTCGTTTTATCATTCCAAGTTCACCAAGTTCCAACCAATTTAAGCACTGAGCTCCTAATGGAACAAACTTTTACGCACCAATTTGTCTCAATGGACAAACCTACAAAACAATGATTAATAACTTGCACAAAGCTAGAAGAGAAGTTAGTTTGTCATGATATACATTATAAACATCCAAACAACTTCTCTTTTCATCCATTCACAAATAACCTTCATAAGATTAGGGAATTGAATTTCAATTGGAATTTGTGAAGGATTAATACATACCAAAAGAACATGACCAATATTTACAGAGAGATGTATAGGCAACTTACACACTTATTCATGTTGTCGATTCACCTACTACAAACCTCTTATAAAGGCTTTCTAGTGAGAGGAATTTGCACATAATTGCTTATATACAAACAACCAAAGTTCATCATTATTAATAAGTTGTCTCCACTCACTTAGCCTGCAAAATCAGTCATCTTTTGGCTTTGGTTACCCAATTTATATTGGGTACTTTCATGTTAGTAATAGACATTAATAATCCATAATTAAAACAACTACGGTTAAACCAACTATCTTTACTAACAATAAACATCATGTGTCTACATAATAAATATTCAGAAAAACACATACACATGATAAGGTCATTCTTTGGAAAATATTCAAAATATACGTTCATTACCTTGCCCAAAGAATTAAGTTTCCATACAGGGATAATCCAGGTTCCAAGAGACCAAATATGCATAATTCTACATAATACGTTCCTTGAACTATTTCCAGTAAACCGATTCTTTAAAAATAAATCAATTTGTAAATCTGACAAATACTTTTCACTCTATAAATCAAATTTGAGGTTACACAAAATTGATTTGCAAACTTTCAAAACAAAATCCAAAATTTAACTAGAAATACTACAAGGAACTTGTACACATAATGTCATGCATATAATCAAGACTTCAAAGACGAGACACTTACCTCAAAGATGTTCATCTTTGAATCACATCTGCTTCACAAGCAGACTTTGGTCTTCACGTGGTATTCGGAACGTTCTAGGGTTGAGTTCCATTCACTGCATTCCTTGTAGATATCCATCCTAGCCTGGAACTTGCTCCTCGGGGTTACCCGGTTTATCAAGAGCACCTGCTCTGATACCAATTGTTATTTTAGATGAACTACTACAAGAGGGGGGGTGAATGGTAGTAGGTTCCAATCGCGAAACTTATGCGGAAATTAAAAACAAAACGTAAAGGAACTTAAAGCACAAAGCAAGTTTTACGAGGAAACCATCCAGTGCCTAACTGGAAGTAAAACCTCGGCCCTATTGGGACTTATAAACAAATTCCACTATAATAGGCAACTCTCCTAGTACAACCTATTACACAGACCTTTGCTTTGCAAGTTCCGCCACGGACACTTGACTCTATGATAGGACACTTCCTACCAGACCTAAGACACTTCTCAGGACCCTTTTTCTCCCTTTACCCAGGAAACTTCCTAGGTGACCCAAGACACTTCTCAGGTTCCTTTCACTCACTGTGCACTCACAGCTACCACTCGAATTTTACCAGATTTCAAACTCATACACAAGCGTGAATTTAAGAGAATTCACAATCTCACCCCAAAATACAAAACACTCAAAACCCTTTTTCCCATTACAAGATCTCATCGAATATCCCTAAATACATATCTATGAATAAAGAGATAAAACTAATATGTTGAACACTCAAGATCTGTCTGGAACTCACTAGACGTACTGTAACCAAAAACCTGATAGGAACTTTGACCAGGAGGACTGACTTAGCTTCGTGGTGAAGGATAAAACCATTAAGCACGACCACTACACTTCGTCAGCCTCAACTTTGAATGAATGCATATGAGCATATTTATAGTACACTCGAATTATTCATTTCATCTTGAAAAAGATAGATTTTCTGAAAAGATAAGTTTAAAAGATATTTTCTAAAATCTTTCAATTCCGAGTTGCCGGCTGCCGGCTGTTTTGGCGATTATATAACCCTTCACTTACCCATCAAGCAACTAACCTCTTTTTACAAGAAAAAGAATGTGTAATTGTGCAGTAAGTTTTGAAAGTTTGTGATTCGAGTTTTGATTTATAAAATCTGTTTCCATCATTAAGTAATTGTATGCAATATTTGGTATGTACTTTTCACCGGAAACACTAAAAGTTACAATTGAGATATTGCAATAAAAAATTTAACACTCAGTTACCATCCGCCTAGGCGCATATATAGAAAAGACTATAAATTTAAGATTACATAATCCATGATGTTAAATGTAACATATATCACATAGATGTTGCAAAATTATTGAAGTATGAGTATCCTAAAGAAAAGAGTAAAGCATTGTTGTAAAAAACTTGAATTTGTTCGTTCTTTAAAGACATAATTTCTTCTTCATACATAATTAAGAATTAAAGTAAACTATTTCACAAATCTCGGGCCTCTTCAAGGGTTGGAAAACCCACTTCGATTCTGTGATGAAAAAGATTTGAGAGTTAGTCATGGAAATTTGCAACTACAAATAACATCGAAGAATGCTGCATATAGAGAACAATTGCATGATTAAAAACAGTGAACAAACCTATGCTCAAATCGGCTGATAATGGCTTTATCAAGGTCAACTAGCCTGTTAGTAGCAGCAAGAACAAGAATCTGCTCCCCAGGTTTAGTCATAAGTCCATCCCAATGTGACAAAAAGTCGTTCTTGATTTTCCTCATAGCCTCACGCTCCCCAACTCTAATTCTTTGCCCAAGCATACTGTCAACCTCATCAACAAAGATAATGGTGGGAGAAACTTTGGCTGCAAGTGTGAACAGTGCTCGGACGTTCTTTTCATCTTCACCAAACCATTTTGATGTGATGGTGGACATTGACACATTGATGAAGCTAGCCCCGGCTTCATTGGCAATGGCCTTGGCCAACATAGTTTTACCAGTACCAGGAGGACCAAAGAGCAGCACACCTCTGCAAGGCTTCAAAAGGCCGCCTTTGAATAGGTCTGGCCTTCTCAAGGGAAGCATCACTAGCTCCTGAAGTGACTCTTTAATCTCATCCAGGGATCCAATGTCATTGAAAGATACTCCTATCTCTTTTGCAGGAATGACCTCTGGCCTTATTCGCTTCTCAAATTCATTGTCCGGAGCCACTTCCTGTTCAATATGATCACATTTTCAGTAGACAATGGTAAATTAAGCTAATGATGGTTCTTATGTCATGTCAATTTTGAAAAACATCAGATATGATTTACCTTCACAGGGGGAGGATTCTCAGCATTCTTTGTCAGAGTGACTGATTCGCCTTTGCTTTCACCAGTAGAGGTTTCATTCTTCCCCTCTGGCTTCGCCGCAGCATTATCATCCACTGCCTGAAAATTTCATCCAAAAAAATGAACGTAAGCATGTAAAAGTACACTTCAGCTGTCCTAGTATGTTCAAAAACCTGTATTTATTACAGTATCAATTTAAGAAGACAAACCTTTCCGGTTTCACCATTTGTTTCCATCTTGGCTCTGCCCATTTTTTTGCCTTCCTGGAATAAACTCAACCCGTGGGACAAGCTGCCAGAAGATATGACCAGCTTCCCATTTCGGTACTCTGGCTCCTTGTTATTCATCAAATGGAAGGATATTGCAGACATTACAATTTCATCGATATGATCGCTAAGGGTCAAAGTGTCTGCATGGCAGATAGAGCCTAGATCATCACAAACAAGATCATTAGCTGCAAGAACCTCAGCAATGTGGTTCCTGTTGTCCTGAAACTGGATCGTCTTCATGTCCTCCTCTAGTTGGGAGTTCCAGTTAACCAAATTCGTCTCATCTACTGGAGGCCTTATGTCAATATTGTAGGGGAACAATAAGGTAAGCCTATCATCCGCTTGCTCGTACTCAGTGTTAGCATCTAACATACGAGAACCAAGCACCAAGATTGAACCACTCAACTTGCTCAACAATTTGTCAAACAAATTGTATAGCCTGTCTGACTGAAGCAGCAGTCTTTCAATGTCCCTGACGTACAATATGATGGGACTCTTTTCCGATGTAGAGACCAACACCTGCAGATCAAATGTGACATTTCTAAGTTTAATTGTCCGTAGTTCAAACTCTATAACGACTACAGAGTTCGAAAAGAGTATTATCTTAATAAGGACTGATGAGAAAGAAAGCACTGAAATTCTAATACTCACCTTGTAAAGTGCTTGTAGAAACAGCTTCTCATCAAATGACCAAGCTGTTGGGCGCTTTACTGAAGCCAAAATTAATCAAAAGAACCACCAATCAGATTAAGAATACAAATTCAAAATTCAATTCATATTAAACACTATTATGTGCAAACTGAATAAAACAGGATCAAGCCAAATCAAAGTTATCTTGCTGAAAAACGTTTCTAGGTTTTTCTTTTGTGTTTAGAATTTGCTAGCAGAAGATTGATATAAAGACAAGACCTGAGTTTGCTGAAGAGGATTGAGAAGCAAGGCTACTCATATCAGTTGATGCTGAGGCATTTCTACGATGCTTGGGAGGGAAACTAGCACCGTCTCCAGACCTACACAAAAGTATAAGCTCAGAACTAACATACTAAAATAAAATAGCTGTACACTCTCTTTAATAATCCAACAACAACGTCAAAGGTATTATACCCGGATTTGATGACATCTGTAGTGCTAGCTTGTCTACGCAATGTGCCTGAAAGAAACAATCATGAGAACTACTGAAAAAAAAGCCAAGAAGGTAGCAAAAAATACTGGTATGCCATAGCATATACTTTGTATTGGTTGACAAATGCAAAATTATAAGTTAGCTACTATCCTTCTAACTCACAAATGATATTTAAAAAGGATAACTGAAGCTATATACCTTTAGGCACATCCCTTGGAGGAAGAATAGAGAAGGAGCCTAGCATGCTGGACATACGCCCCAATGTTGCTTCTGATATGGACCTTGAAATTCGCTAAAGCAAAGAAAAAAAACGACAAGGTGAGCAAAGATAATCATGGAAACTTTCTTTTATTATACAGTAACCTATTTCTCTTGCATAAATATCAAGTGAATCAGCAAAAACACAAGTCAAACAAAAAATCTGAAAGATCAATTCTGCCTCAATAATGCTATTTGAAAGAAGCTTGGCATCTTTCAAAACCCTTTAAGAAAAGCATATCGCATGTGCAGATTAGCTGACACGGTATACAGAATCTAAAGGACTAGAATTTGTAATTGTGAAGGGAGAGCTTACATGTTCCTTTTTGTTGCAGCCATACTTGTTCTGCATCTGCAAGAACCAATATCAAATGAACATTAGTGCAAATTCAACAATTTATTAACAGGTCTATTCAATCTAGCTAAGGAACAGTCACCTTCATGGAGAAGTCAGCTACATCCAACAGCAACAACTTAGCATCGAAGTAGTTTGCCAACGCTTTAGCAAGCAATTGCTGGTAGAGTTCTGCAAGAGAAGTAAATAGAAAATCAAACATTTATCATAAGGTAACAACATAACAAAACATAAAATAACTTTAAGAAATAGAAAGATCCCATACCAGCTGGCCCTGATAGCAGAATTGCCCTGCTTCCAGGTGAAAGATTTCGAGTGAACTTGGAAACTTCGGCATGCTTCAGATGTACATATGCCGCGCTTGTCAATAGTGTTCGGGTTTGCTCACTGTCATCAACATCATAAATTAACAAGATCTTGAAAAATATTTCCTACATTACCAAATTTCATAGTAATAAAGCTGATCAACTTTAGGAGACAACTTGTTTAAATGGTATTAGCCAACAAAGTAATATTACCAAGTACGACTAAATATTACTTTCTGTACAAGTTTGCACTTTTCTCATCAAAATAAACCCAACAATCATCATAAAGTTACAACCTTTATTTATCCACAACTCTAATCCCAAAAACAATATCTATCAAAAACACGGGAAAATACAAACATCATGTCTTTTTTATTTTGGAAAAAAGGGGGGGAAATATTAAAATTACCTTAAATAATAGGGAAATTCATCAAATGAAACTTTAGTATCCTTGCCATCAACAAGAAGCCTGATTAACTCATTTTCAATTTGATCAGCAGAGATGCTATCCAAAGATTCATTAGAACCAATCCATTTACCAACAGTTTGGCCAGATGCCAATCCAAGCCCAACTCCAACACCAACACCAACACTCAATGCTGATAACAAAAAACTCTTTTGCTCCATTTTTTTTTCGTCTTGTGTATAACGGGTGCAATGGCGGACCTTTAAAGGGGCGTGTGTGGGCTTGTACCCTGAAACAATTAGGAATTTTTGTTACTAATAGAATATAATGCATGGCAGCTCAATTGCATGCCAATTGACAGCATTGGTCAAAATATTAAAATATCATATATTTCTTTTACATGTTTTATGGGCGAAATGGTAATTTCTTGAGAGACAAAAGATATAATTTAGAAGTCTTTTTGATAATATATTTGGTATTGGACAATGTTAAGAAATATATAATTTGTATAATCAAAGAAAAAGAGGGTGATTAACATATATGTCTAGTGGGCTCACCACATATTATTAAGTGGTTTTTAAGATAAAATTCTTTTAGGCTTATATATGGTCAAAACTCTCCATTAATATCTGTTTAGTTTAGTCTAATAAAGATGCATGTAGAAAGAGGTCAACTAAACCGACCTAAATATGCTGTGCAGTGGTATTGGCAAGTGGAAAGTGTAACTTCATCATATAAGCCTTTTCTTTCTCACGTAATAAATCTTATTCTGAATTGTTAAAGAGTAGTTGTATTGAGGGTCATGCCTAGCAATCTATAGTAGCAACTTCACATCTAATGGAATGACTGCCAGTATTTAGTGGACTTACTTTTATAACAATTTCAAAGTTAAAATGGACATGAAATAATCAAGAAGAATGAAGTTTTGATTGTTTGAAAACCATTTTTAAGCTAGGCATATGACTAATTTATGTAAAAGGATAACAGGAAAAGGTAATTTACGTCTAATATTCTTATAATCCTATATAATTTTAATCCTATTTTTTGGTACGTACTAAACTATAAAAGTGTATTTTAAACAATTTGAAACGAAAAGCATAGAGAATTTTAAAAAATTAAGGTAGTAACATATTATTACCAATCTATATAATTTAATAAGATATAATAGAGACCGAGAGCATATGACTCATTAA
Source organism: Chenopodium quinoa (assembly GCF_001683475.1). Taxonomy (NCBI): domain Eukaryota; kingdom Viridiplantae; phylum Streptophyta; class Magnoliopsida; order Caryophyllales; family Amaranthaceae; genus Chenopodium; species Chenopodium quinoa. The sequence continues at coordinate 2,396,732 of NW_018744167.1, forward strand.
AATCAATTTTTCATAAAGAATTTTGAGGTTGCATTTGCAAATTATAAATAAGAAATATAATTCAAATGATGGGAGATATTAGAGGTGTCAAATCAAATGTTTAGGTTGGGTTACGTTATTGAAAGTAATTCAAATGATGGGAGATATTATGTGTGTTTAGTTACTACTTTTGTTTGTGAGAAACCATTGACCCACATTTTTGAACGACAAGGAAGTTTTACTTATGCAGTGAGTTTTATAAATGCTATTTGAAAAGCTTCCATGGGTAGTGTAGACTACAAAGGGCATCCTCATTTGTGCTACCGTCTAGCCGGTTCGTGTCCATGTAATGTGCGTGGCGTAGTCCATGCCACCATAGTTCTGAGCATGAGTACCAAAACCCTCCTTATTTGAGTCCATATTGTTAGGAGAATCAACATGTAGTCATGTTAAATTGACAATACGGTTGGGGTGAATTTTTACTTCTAAGATAGTGTTTCTAATGAATTGTTTTCTGAGTGATTTAGAATCATATTAAGTCAATTTGATAATTAGTCATCCATGCCAAGTCACTTTTGATCTAACAACACTATCTATATCAGCTAATATATACGAAAATGTACATTTAAATCCATACCAATTGGATTAAGTTTATTCAATCTGAGACAAGACAATTAAACTTTTAGGGGGCGTTTGGTATAAATATTAAAAATGAAATGAAAAGGAAACAAATAACAGGGAGGAAAGAAATAAATAACTCTTATCTTTTCATTTGTTTGGTTTAATCATAAAAAAAACAAGGAAAATTATCAATAATACCCTTCAGGTTTTGGCTTTTATCAATGATACACATCATTAAACTTTCATTATCAACGGTACACCTAAACTTTTCCCTAAATACCTACAGTGACCTTAACGTTAACTAAACGTTAATTAGGCTGTGTTGTCAGCATTTTAAGGTTAATTAGGCTAAACTAGAGGTGATCAAAGTTGGCCCGACCAAGCCCGATTTTTTTTTTTTGGCGGGTTTGGAAATGCGTTTTTATGCATATTTAGTTGATTTTTTGACCCAGCCCAAAAAGCCCGCTTGGCCCGACCATTTTGGGCGGGTTTGGGCACACAAATTTCAGCCCAAAAAATGGGCATAATTTTTTAGCCTCGGCCCGGCCCGTTCCGCCCAATGATCACCTCTAGGCTAACCCCTCTCATTTTATTTCCTTCCAAACTTCCCTTCCATTTTTCCCTCCTTTTTTCCCCTACTTATAAGTTATACCCCTTCCCTTCCTGTTTGCACTCCCCCTTTCCATTCCCATTTATTCACGCTCTTCACTCTCTCCCTTACTCTTCTTCTTCTGTAATTTTCCCTTTATTTTGTACCGTACCCTTTATATCATTTTTGGGGATGACTACTTGCTCAAAAAGCTAAAGAGCTACAATTTCAGATAATCAAGAACAAGTGTAACTGTGTAAGTGTATGACGCATAGAAAATTCTCAGAATTAGATCAATGGAGAAATACAAAAGTCATAGTTGCTTTTATCTATCAAAACAGGACTAAAATCAAATTGTCTGGCATGACAATGTATTAACTGAATACAAATACCAATTACACCAATCTTTCCATCTCCGACCCATACCCCAATTTCACCTTTGTGTCCAGGATGAGCCTCAAATCCATACATGGCTGCAAGTTCGATCATTGTTTGCTCAAGTTTCTCCACATAACTTCGAGCACCAACTCCAATACCACGAAGAGATATGATAGGATATAATATTGCTTGATGTGGACCATGAAAGGTTACGTCTCCTCCCCTTTGAGTGTAATGTAGTTCGGCTCCCATATGTATCAACTCAGGCTCGGAAACTAGCAAATTGTGATCTGTTTTACGTTTTCCAAGGGTATATGTAGGAGGATGTTGCAAAGAAAGAAGAGTATTTGTTATCTTTTGAGCCTTTCTATCAGATACCAATTTCTCCTGCAGCTTAATTAAGTGCGTTCAAGTAGTTAACATTGCCCAGCTTCTATACTTCAAGACACCGGCGAACTCCCATTCTCTGTGATATAAAGACAAATTTTATTTCCCGTTAACCTTTAAGCTAATTAATGTGGAATTTGACATAGAACATACCAAAAATGTAAAAAATAGAATCCTAATTTCCACACTCCTAGTTTTCTAGTATCAATTGAATAATTTGGAGGAAATTAAATGAAAAGGGGTTTAGCAAAGAAGAAGAACAGGGGAGAGAGTGAAAAGCGTGAATGGGAATGGAAAGGAGGAGTGCAAACAGGAAGGGAAAGGGTATAAGTAGGGGAAAAAAGGAGGGGGAAATGAAAGAGAAACTTGGAGGGAAATTAAATGAGAGGGATTAAGCCTAATTAACCTTTAAAACGCTAACAACACAGCCTAATTAACGTTTAGTTAACGTTAAGGTCACTGTAGGTATATAGTGAAAAGTTTAGGTGTACCGGTGATGATGAAAGTTTAATGATGTGTATCATTGATAACAGCCAAAACCAGGAGGGTATTATTGATAATTTCCCTAAAAAAAATACTTAAACCTACCTCCTTTTCTTTTTCGTTGAGAAGGGTAAGGGTATTTGTTACCTCAAGTTTTAGAGAGACAACAAGTAGGTAAAAACCATTACCACTAGGTAATGTTAATGGTTTCCTAAACCTTTAAACCAAACACATGGTCAATGGTAATGACTTAATTGAATCCATTTTCACCCCAAAAAAATACTATTACCAAACATTTCCACTCGATGAATTTTATTTTAGCGGAACTGTGTTCCACCCGATGAACTTAATTGTCTTGTTCCCATTCATCACTATTGTGATTTAGAGCTATTTAATCGGATCTATATTTCAGATTTAGATTTATTATGGACGAATAGGGTCATTATGGACACTTTGGGAGAATCCTTCACCTTTCTCTCCACCTCCAAAGTGTTTAGGGCCTTTAGGCTACTAACTCGGGTAAGGTTGACTTGTGAATGATTTCTATCCTACCGGGCTCTTTATATTGCCTCCCAACAACAAATGACAATTATACAACTATACAAGTGAGAGAGATTTTATTAAGCAATGTAGACTTGATTATGGGCCATGCTTTCAAAAAAGTTACCTATTTTGGGCTTGGGCCAAAACTCTTATGTATGGTCCAAACCTATTATTTTGAGCCATAAGATTAGGATTTTTAGGCCATTTTTGGGCCGAGCCAGGTTATAACTAAAAATCAAATTTAAGTTGTCCAACCTTCAAAAATAAAGTTGGTCAATGAATTTCATTAAGTCTTAGCTGCACTAGGGATAGATGCACCACGACCTATAAAATGAACATGTAGTAAAAATATAAACACGTAAAAAAAATGAACACGTAAGAAAATTAAAAATTATTATTAAAAAGTAAATACGTTAAAATATGATCATATAGTATATTAAAAATGAGCATGATTATCATAAAATTACTAGGCCATGGCCTTAACAATGAACATTAAGTAAAAAAAAAAATATTATGAACACGTCAAAAAAATGAACATTTAGTAACAAAAAAATGAACACATAAAAAATGAACATTTAATTTAGTATATTAAAAATGAACATTTATCAATTATCATACAATCATAGAATAGGGGACCATACCTAATAAAATGAGCATTCCGTAAAACCTATGAACACTTTACAAAAAAAAAAGAACATTTAGTATTTAAAATGAACATGTAAACAAATGTTATGAACATTTAGTATATTAAAAACGAACATGATTTTTATACATTCATATAGGTTCAAATTTCCGAAAATAATATAAATCGTTAAAATATTTTTATTTTTTCTGTATAAAATGTTCATCTTTAGTGTACTAAATGTTCATTTTGGACTACATGTTCATTTTAAAAGTACTTCGTGTTCATTTTTTTTACGAAAATTATAAATAAGTTCGATTGTAATTATTTTCACTCTAAAAATTTAAATATCCACCTTAAATCTTATCTTGGTTCATCATAGAGAAAATAATTATCAATCTATAAAATGATAGATTAGGAATCACAAATGGAAAAATTGATAGAAATTAACAATTTTATAGCATTCACTTATTACAAACAAAAAAAAAAACAAAAACCTCTAAATTACCTCACGATCGCAATGAAGATGATGACGATGGAGGATGCTATAATGGTGACATATTGGAGAGTGCTTAAAGTAGAAGGACAAAGAATAAGAATGAATATTGAAGGAAAGTGAGCTGAGGTATTTGCATGTTCATTTTTATAAAGATGGTAAAGAAGAGAGAAAGCTTTAAAATAAGAAGAAAACAGAGGAGAGAGAAAATTAATAGAAGTAAGAAAAGAGAAGAGAGAGAGAGAGAGAGAGAGAGAGAGAGAGAGCTATATATAAGGAACGATAAAACATGTATGTTCATTTTTAAAGTATTATATGTTCATATATATACAGGTGGTGCAACAAGCTTAGCTACACAAGGGTGTAATTAAGAATTTGCAAATTTCGCCGAAATTTTTGGACCAAGTCGTGCTTGATTAGCGGATCGAGCTAAGTATTATCAAGTCTACGACAATGTGTCTTGTGCATATTGTTAGGGTCTTTTTAGGAAGTTTTCGAGTCTAGATTAGTCGTTCATAGCTTATTTTGGCTTGATTTAGTTTGGTTGTAGTCATTATATGCTTTTATGGGTAGTTTTGTTTGTTTTTGATGTATTTCAGGATTTAACGAGGCTATTCAAAGGATTTACAAAATTACGGATCTTTATCATAGCTTGCAATTCATTTTAAAGGCTAATGTTTGATGTTGAAGCGAAAAGAAGCCAAATCCCAGCCAGACATGCCCATGCCACACAGGGCATGGGCATGTCATTGTGTTTTGAAGAGGCAAAAAGTTGAATTTGAAGTTCTATTTGAGGTATGCCTATGTCTATTTAAGGCATGCTTGTGCCTCGTCGAGTGGAGTTGGCTCAGCGAGACACGCCCATGCCAAGATGTGACACGCCCATGTCTTTACGAGTGATGTAGAAATTGTGGGTGCCATTCCAGCGAGACACGCTCATGTCAGAATTATACACACCCATGTCTCGCTGGAAGTTGAAGAAAAATTGTTTCTGACTTAGGCAAGGGCATGTCTTGTGTGGCACGCCCATGCATGGACGAATTTGATCGATTTTCATCTGATTTCTTTCCTTATTTTATCCTATCTTATAGATTTATTATAAATACTCTTTAGCATTAAAATTTCATTATTTATCATCTTAGAACCCTAGGGTTTGAAGTTCATCACGAGATTAGTTGAATGGATGATTAGGAAGTTAGAGTAATGTCTCAAAGTTTTTAATTTACATGATTCCACGGAAGTAGGCTTGATTGTGATTAGAGAAGCCATTGATAACTCAGAAGAGACCATTGATACTAGTTAGGGATTACTTTTGCTCATTAATAAATTGAATTATATGTTAGGGGTAGAACGACTATTGCGTTAATTGTACTTGTGGTGATGCTTGATCTTGGATGTTTTAGCATTTGATTTGTCATATTCCTTAGATTTAATCATTTTAATTAATTTTAGTTATTAATTCTCACTATTACTTTGGTTACTTGCTTACGATTTATTTGAGTCTGTCTAATGAGTCAAACCATAGATCGGATTCGATCTTTATTTGCCTATCTACATAGTTGTGATCTTGTTAAGTTATTTTTATTAGGTACGCGACACGTCTATCAGGAAACCCAAAGCAGAGTGACTCAATCAAGTACTCCCTCAGTCCCTTAATTTTTTTCCCCAATTTCCTTTTTAGGGTGTCCCTTTAATTTTGTCCCATCCTATTTTTGGACATATGAGTCTACATTTCTACTCTCACAACCACCTCATTAACCCCACCACTTTTTTCTCTCATCACTTTTTTCTATTAAAACTTAATAAAGTAACATTACTCTATAGGGCAAAATATAAGAGCCAAAGGGAGTACACACTAATTGACTTATACTTCGAATAATTAAAACAAACATGCAAAAGCTGTCCCATCAACGAGGACAGTCTAAAGTACTGTAGTGTTTTATGAGCTTTTGTCGTTCATAACTGAGGCCCAAACTACCTTGGCCAATCAATATAATATGGACCTCTTTGAAAAATTGCAGCTATACAAGTGGTTTCATTTCAATAGATCAAGCCCATTTTCTTCAAGGTGACTCCCCCAGAAGCCCATTTTACTTCCATATTCTTTTTTAAAATGCATTTTATGTTTTACAGAAGAATATATATAATCATGAGATATTAGTTAGACTCGTCTCAATGTGTATTTTTTTGAACATCAATTCTTTATAAACTTATAATGGAACAAATTTTTACATTGGTACATATGTCTATTTGAGTTTTATGGTTTGCACAGCAAAAGTTTCTGTTGGGGTGGGATTGGTTCATATACAAAAGGAAGTTTTGGTAATGGTTATGGGTTGAAAATATGGGTTTATGTCAGTCCAAAAAAATAAAGAAGATAAAATAAGATGGAAACATAATTAATACATAACTGTTATTAATTAATATGGAACATACATAAGCATTAAATAAAAATCATCTCAAAGCAAATATTTGGCCCATAAACTTGTATGAGGTAAAATTTAAATAACATGATGATAAGATCAATATCTTCAATACATGCTACATCAACTGAAAATAAAGTATATTGTGATGACTATTGTCATCATTTAAATAACATGTGATATGATGAATATCCTCAATACAATAAGCGAAAAGTATTCTATTGGCAATCACATAATCTTTACAACAAAGCAAAGCAAATATATTTGTCTTAACTTAATTAATATGAGTCCCACACTTGGTACTAAGAAAGGGGGAAAGGAAGGCACAACTAAGAATTTCGTACATTGGTGGGGATGTTGTGTTTACGCTAAATAAAAAGTTCAATATTACTCCGTACATTTTTATTCTAAATTTACTGTCATTTAGTTTCAAAAACCTAAAATACCCCTACATAAAAGCCAAAATGTTTTAAAAATTGTCCCAAAATCTCGTACGGGCTAAAATATTCGACCATTAAAAGAGTTTTATTATAAGCCAATAGGAAGTTTTACATTTCCTCTGTACCAAACAAACGAATATCATCAAAAAGACATACGAAGTAAGGAAAAAAAAAAGGAAAATTGTGCAAAACAGCTAATAAGTGGAGTAAACAATAGCCATGCAATTCTTACATTTATGGTTATGATCATGCAAAAATGCAAAGATACCTCTTTACGGAATAGCACGGAAAAAGACTTATTATTATTGATTTTGAGGGCATCATAAATCCAACCTTTGATTCTGATTTATTTTAAAAATTGTTTTCTCTTATTTTTTTGATTGATTAATGAGAAAATTTAAAAAGAAAGTCATTTTCCTTAGGTTCAAAAACGTTGACGGTGACTATGATATGTTAAGCCTGCAAATTGCATGCCGAGTTGTTGGGAGCTGGTAAGATGAGTTATAGCCAAGACAATTCACGCCTACTTGGCTACATAACCCGTTATAAATGGAACTGCAGGAACAAAAACAATAAGAACAATGTTACCGGGAATAAGGCTGAGTCACGGATTATGTCGTTTTCTTTAGAATAGTCACGGTACTGCCTCTGATTTGTGCAAGCACAACCAGATGTCCCCCAGGATAAAACAGCCTCTCAAAAGTATAATGTACCGATGGATTTGCACAGAACCACCGGGCAACTAAACACCAAAACTAAAGAAAAATTGCTCAATCGATTTTTTTTTTTTAATACAGAAGAAAATAATATTTTTTGATGTATATAAAATCGGTGAGCAAAGTGTTCTTTTATAGCCGAAAACTAAACGTTGCAATTAAGCCTTTTTGTCCCTAATTAAAACGGTTACCATAATAATGGGCAGAAACGGTTACCATAAAATCAGTCAAAAATTAATTAACATAAGTAATGGGAATTAAAACGGTAGTGGGTTTGAAATAGTCAAATCAGTTAGAACAAATCAAGGCATTAATTACATAACTAAACCTAGCTCAAAAATTTACGTCTGTTTTGATCATCCGACCCGACCCAGCCTGGTTCGGCGCGCGTGTGTGTGTTAGGTTGGCTTGGTAGGTAAGTCTTCCCTCTCCACAAAATGTGGGTAGCCCTTGGGCCACACCCAAGTATACCACTTTCTACATTATAAAGAAGGAAAAACTTTCATCTCCCACCAATGTGGGACTTTGTGATTTTCACAAAATTTACACCCAAAACACACTTTGTTTCAACAATCCCCCACTTGAATTTTTTGAAAACATTTTCGAGCAGAATCCTCACATATATAGGTTGTGCATAAACAGAAGTGTTTTTCAACTTGAACTTCTGCGTAGTGAATACGATTCAGATTTAACAAGGGTAACTCGAAGTTTTGAACCCTATCTCTAACAACGTACCACACACGACCTACTCTTAGTGTTGTTATAGACCCGTACTATTACGGCCATGCACGTGTATCCCAATATAGTGAACACTCTAGAAATGCTGCCACACAATTCATAGGAATCGGCCTAACTTCCACATTCACATAGGTGAATCTATCAAGAGTACTCCTGTAGCTAGGTACTCCACTCCAAATGGAGTATAGATTTCATTAAGAGTTCCTATTAACTCATCCTTGATCGCTTCAGGAATTTATGTCTTTTGAACATAATCAACTCATATCACTCCATAACTTGTTATTACCCATTGAACCTATTTCTTGGGATCTCCAGTCTATAGGTTGGGTTACCATTATGTGTGACTCATTTTAATGGCAACAGAATAATGAACTTTCTCTCTAGCTAATCTTTTCGTCAAAGGATCAGCCAAATTATTCACAGTGCGTACATGATCCACTTTAACAGCTCCGATTGAGAGGTATTCTCTCACAGTGCTGTGCTTACGACGTATTTGTCGCCTTTTGCCGTTGTAACAACGGTTCTGAACTTTTGCAATAGCCGTGGTACTATCGCAATGGATCAAGACAGTCGGTAATGGTTTATCCCATAAGGGAATCTCACCTAGCAGGTCTCTTAAGCAACCTGCTTCTGCACTAGCTATAGCTAGTGCTATCATCTCTGACTCCATGGTGGACTGAGCCAAAATAGGTTGTTACTTAGACTTCCAAGATACAGCTCCATCGGCTATAGAAAAAATATATCCACTAGTAGCCTTAGAGTCATCTGATAAGGTGTTCCAGTCTGCATCACTATATCCTTCTACTACAGCTGGAAACCTTTCATAATGTAACCTTAGGTTCATGGTCCTCTTAAGGTATCTCATGACCCTTTCAATAGCATGTCAATGCTCATTACCAGGACAACTAGTAAACATGCCTAATAATCCCACAACAAAGGCAATGTCGGGTCTAGTACAATCAGTGGCATACCGAAGGCTGCCAATGACGCTCGCATAATCATATTGCCTAACGGAATCACCAGTGTTTATAAATAATTTTACACTTGGATCATAAGGTGTGCTTGCAAGTTTATAGTCAAAGTAACCATATTTCTTTAGAATTTTCTCAATGTAATGAGATTGATCCAAAGAAATTCCATCTTCTGTCCTAGTAATCTTAATCCCAAGGATTACATTTTCCTCCCCTAGATCTTTCATGTCAATCTCAGCATTCAACAATAGCTTTAAATTATTCACAACATGAATATTCGAGCCAAAAATTAACAAGTCATTCACATACAAACAAATTATAGTGCAAATGTTATTCTCAATTTTCACGTATATGCATTTGTCACTACCATTTATCTTAAAACCATGTGAAATGACTAAGTTATCAAATTTTTCATGCCATTGTTTAGGTGCTTGTTTGAGACCATAAAGAGACTTATCTTATTTACATACCAGATGCTCTTTTTCTGGGATAACAAAGCCCTCCGGTTGGTCCATGTAGATTTCTTCTTCCAATTCACCGTTCAAAAATGCAGTTTTTACATCCATCTGATGCACTACAAGATTATAAACAAAAACAAGAGAGATTAGCACTCTAATAGAAGTTACTCTAGTTATAGGTGAATAGGTATCAAAGAAATCAACATTCTCCCTTTGTCTATAGCCTTTAGCTACCAAACGAGCTTTATACTTATCAACGGTGCCATCAACTTTCAGCTTTCGTTTCAGGACCCATTTGCAACCTATTGTCTTGCAACCTGGTGGCAACTCAGTTAGGTGCCAAGTTCGATTAGACTCAAGTGAGTCCATTTCGTCATTTACGGTTTCTTGCCATAAGTCTGCATCAACTGAGGCTAGGGCTTCTTGGAGGGTAGATGGATCCTCCTCTACATTGAGAAATTCAAAGTCCGGGCCAAAGTCTTTTTCTACTCTAGTCGTTTGCTTCTTTTTAGTTCGGGTTCAGCATCCAAGTCTTGTGAATTAGACCTAACTTCAGGAATAATAGATGAGGACGAACCCCCACTATTTCTAGATTTAAAAGGAAACCATTCGTCTCTGGAGAATGAGGGGCAGATCTTTCATGTATGATACCATGTGAATTATAAAATTTTATAAAAGCATTAGTACCATACTCAGTTCCACGATCACTTCGTAACCTTTTTACCTTCTTGTTAAACTGATTCTCAAATTCTGTCACAAACAACTTAAACATTTCAAAAGCATCACTTTTATTTTTCATTAAATAAACTCAAGTATAATCAGAACAATCATCAATAAAGGTGATAAAATATCGTTATCCATTTCAGGTCAATTTCCGTCAAATTCACAAATATCTGAATGAATTAAGTCTAATGGTTCTAAATTTCTAATAACTGACTTATGAGGTGTTTTTGTAATCTTAGCCTGACTACAAAATTCACATTTGTCAAAGTCATTAAGTGAAAACTTAGGAATAAGACCTAGGTTGCTCATATTGTTAATGAGTCTTTTATTAACATGACAAAGTCTAGCATGCCAAACATTAATAGTAGAATACAACATATAAGCAGAATCTGAAATTTTATTAATCTCAACATTCAGTTTAAACATACCATCAGTAGCATATCCTTTCCCTACAAACATTCCATTCTTAGTCAAAGTAAACAAATCAGATTCTATGGTTTGTGTAAAACCAACCTTATTAAGAAGAAAACCAGAAACTAAATTCTTTCTCATTTCCGGAGTGTGCAATACATCCTTCATAATGAGAGTCCTGTCGGAAGTAAACTTCAACTCAACATTTCCGATACCAGCAACATTAGTGGAATGAGGATCACCCAATAGCACTTTCTTATCATCCGTTTTTTCAGTGTATGTTTTAAACATCCAACGGTCATAGCATACATGGCGTGTAGTACCAGTGTCTATCCACCACCCTTCCGATCCACGAACAAGGTTGATCTCAGTAATCATAGCCACAAGGGGCTCTTCAATCATGCTTGCCTGCGCAGGTGCAGGGTTGGGCATGTTCCTGCACTTTTGTGCCATATGGCCTGGTTTTTCACACCTATAGCATAGAAATTGACCAATACCATTCTTAGGGGGATGAGACTGTTGTTGTTCATTGTTCTTTTGAACAGTCTGTTTTGTTGGAGTTATTCTTCCGGTTCTGAGGTTTGAAATTCATATCAGTAGGCTTGAGAACTGCACCCGACCTTTTTAGAGCATTATTTGCAGTGACCTGTAAGATTTCTTCCTTCTAGTCCTGTTTCCTGGATTCTTCTTCTATACGGAGTCGAGTGATCAAAACTCTCCAAGGAGAATTCCTTAGTCTTGTGCCCGAGATTAATTTTGAAATCTTTCCAAGAAGGGGGCAGTTTGTTAATAATTACAGCAGTTTGAAATTATTCATCAAGGGCCATACCTTCGGAAATTATCTCATGGGCAATTTTCTGAAGTTCGTGGGATTGCACTTCCACGGACTTTTCATCACTCATCTGAAATTTCAAATACCTACTAACAACATACTTTTTGGCACCAGCTTCTTTAGCATCATATTTCTTTTGCAGGACCTCCCAAAAATCCTTAACAGAATTTTCCATGTTGTAATAATCATACAAGTTATCACACAGACCATTAAGAATATAATTCTTGCACATAAAATTAGTTTCATTCCAAGTTTCGATTTCACTATTAAGATAAACGTTTTCATCTTCATTAGCATTATCAGGAATAACAGGCCTAGGAACAGTCAATATGGAATGAACCTTTTTAACAATCAAGAAAAATTGCATTTTTTGTTTCCATCTTTTAAAGTGAGCACCTTCTAAACAGAATGGTTTGTTGAGGTCGTTGGACATAGTCATTTTTTCGGTAGACTTAATATTAACGAAGGGAGAAAAGAATTGTTCTAAAATTGTTATAAATGGAACTGCAGGAACAAAAACAATAAGAACAATGTTACCGGGAATAAGGCTGAGTCACGGACTATGTCGCTCTCTTTAGAACATTCATGATACTGCCTCTAATTTGCACTACTAGAAAATAGGCTATTTTCGACGGACAGGTTCCGACGAACACGTAATTCCGTCGAATATTTTCGACGAATTCAACGTCGAGAATTTCAGACAGAAAATAAATCCGTCGGAATATTTGTAATATCCGACGGAATATTCTGTCGAAAAGTTAAATTTCCGACGGAAATTCCGCCGAAATATTTAATTAAAATAAAACCTCCTCTTTAACCCTAATATTTTTCGGAGCCCCCTTCCCCCCTCATATTTTTCGCCTCTTTTTCTCTTTCCTCTACTTTTTCTCTCTCCTCCTATTCTTCTCTTTCCTCCCTCCTCTTCTCTCTGTACTTAGTTCCCCCTTCTCTCTTTTTTTTTTCTCTCTCCTCTTCTCTTTCCTCTTTTGTTTTCTTCTATCTTCTTTCCGTTCTCCTCTTTTGTTTTCTTCTCTCTCTTCTCTCTCTCCGTCAACAACAACAATGGCTACATCAACACCGTTGCGAGCCACCCAACAACAACAACCACCGTCAACAACAACAACCAAAACCACCGTTGACCAACATCAACACCAACAACAACGACATAACAGCAACGGCGCCACCAACCCTCAAGGTTTTTGTTTTGTAGATCCAGTTTTAATTTAGGTTAGATTGTAGATCTAGTTAATTTTTTATGTAATTGTAATGTTAATTATAAATTTGATTAGATAATTGAATATTTATATATTTCCTTTAATTTTTGTTGTTTAATTATCATTTTTTTTATTTAATTATGAAATTCTGATTAAATATGTAGATCTACAGGTTTTGATTTTTTTTGTGTGGTAATTTTTCGATTTTGTTGTGTTAATTTTCGTATTTTTGGGCTAATTTATGTTTTTTTGGGGTTAATTTTCTATTTTTTGGGGTTAATTTTTGGTGTGGTGGTGTCGGTGGTGATGTGTGAAGGTGGGATAAGGGTTGGCATGGGTGGTGTCGGTGGTGGTGGTTGGTGAATCTAGGTTAGGGGCTGGTGTGGGTGGTGTCGGTTGTGGTGGTTGGTGAATCTGGGTTAGGGGCTGGTGTGGGTGGTGGTGGTTGGTGAATCTGGGTTAGGGTTCGGTGGTGGTGGCTGATTTGGGTGGGTCCGGGTTAAGGTTCGGTGGTGGTGATACGCCGTGCCGGTGGTGGCGCGACGTCTTTTCTTTTTAATTTCAAAAAATCCGTTGGAAATTTCCGACAAACTTTTCCAGTGCCGGAAAACCTCTTCCGACGGAATTTCCGTCAGAAAAGGTCGTTTTTCCTATAAAACCTTTTCCGACAACCGGTTCCGACGGAAATTCTGTCGAAAAAGGGTTTTCCGACGGAATTCAGGGTATTCCGTCGAAAATGGCCTGTTTTCCAGTAGTGTTGTGGAAGCAGATCGAACCACAACCGGATGTCCCCCAGGATAAAACAACCTCTCAAAAGTATAATACACAACCGATGGATTTGCACAGAACCACTGGGCAACTAAACACCAAAAACTAAAGAAAAACTGCTCAATCGATTTTTTTATTTTTTTTATTACAGGAGAGAATAATATTTTTTTGATGTGTATAAAATCGGTGAGCAAAGTGTTCTTTTATAGCCGAAAACTGAATGTTGCAATTAAGCTGTTTTTCCCTAATTAAAACGGTTACCATAATAATGGGCAGAAACGGTTACCATAAAATCAGTCAAAAATTAATTAACATAAGAAATGGAAATTAAAACGGTAGTGGGTTTGAAATAGTCAAAATGGTTAGAACAAATCAAGGCATTAATTACATAACTAAACCTTGTTCAAAAATTTAAATCTGTTTTGATCATCCGACCCGACCTAGCCCAGCCTGGTTCCGCGCGCGCATGTGTATGTTAGGTTGGCTTGGTAGGTAAGTCTTCCCTCTCCACAAAATCTAGGTAGCCCTTAGGCCACACCCAAGTATACCACACTCTACATTATAAAGAAGGAAAAACTTTCATCTCCCACCAATGTGCGACTTTGTGATTTCACAAAATTCACACCCAAAACACACTTTGTTTCAACATAACCTCATACACAAAGTTTAAACAAGAAACTACTCGATCTTTTATGTAGAGTGTTGCATAACGTGTTTATTGGAGTTATTAATGTCTAATATCTCTATCTTCAAATTTTTATGCGTATTATAGGACATCATTTAATTATATGCATTTTGAGAATTGAGATATAACAAGTATTATATACATTAACATTTTTTTTGAAACAAATATATATTAACGTTATTGGGAAAAAAGTTTTTTTATAAAAAAATAACTCTACATATAAATCATACAGTGAGTAAGATTTTTGCCCATAACTTGAGTATAATAAACCAGTATATCTTAGAATTATTGGAAAAAAGTTTTATTAAAAAATAAAAAAATCTAAAATTACTCTACCCTTTACCAACAATTCAACAAATCAATGATTGGTACAGTATAAGTCGAGGAGAAATTGTTTTTGACTAAGGTGTGCCAAGTCTATTGGATCAAACTACAGGACATGACTTTTATATAAGAATGACAAAATCTTTAAATTACTTGGATCTAGTTTACTCAAATACTACCAATAATAATTACTACGTAATAATGGAAATAGATGTGCAACATAGAATGAAATATTGAGTAGTATCACTCAAATTGGTCTGTATGTCTCAAAAAATCAACACACTATAATTGTCTAATTTCATACGGAGTACGGAGTACTCATTACTCACCTGAAAATCTCACACGTACACATACCTTAAACCTTGTACATTACACCTTACAAATATAATACGGAGTATTATATATATTAAGTAAAGTTCAATATGAATTGGTAAAAATTACTTCGTAATATATTTAAATAATAAATATAAGGGGTCAGGGAATTAATGAATATAAGAATCAATCAGAAAATAATCATTAAAAAAAATCAATATTAATATGGAGTAATCAATATTAACACAACCATTCGACCACCGCACCACCGCGAGCACGACCTGCACGAGCAAATCTCTTTTCCTAAAGGGTTAGTATGGGCCCACTTTACATAATTTGCTAGTAGGGTGTCTTTTGTTCGGTCGGTTGGCCGGTTTAGAGCCGCGAAGGAGATCGATTGTGGGCATGGCCATGGGAGGGGAGGAGAGAAGAAAATAATGGTCATGGGACTAGAGGAGAAAGAATGAAATAATGTTCATGGGAGGGAAAGAGAGAGAAAATTCGATAATATAAACAAATTTTTGTTAATATAGGATATTAACTGGATTTTGCTCAAAAAATATATTAATTGCAGGGAAGCCCTTAATTAAGGGCAAGAATTATCGCCTGACCCACGTCGACAGCTAACCCTTTTTGTGTCGACAGCTAACCCGCCACGTGTGTTATAGTAAATGGTTGGTTGAGTTTTGGAGTATTTTGAAAGGGAATCTATTTGGATTTCTCTCCTTTTGCTGAGTTTGATGAGGGCCTATGATATGCAATAACAAGATTAACAACACTACTATAGTACTACACTACTATAGTACAGAATATCTTAGCATCAAATAATATCGTTTTCAAATTACTCTATATGTCTTAATTTACTTTGACCCCTTAAGTGAGATGGAACATATAGCAGAATATTTTTTTGACCGAATTAGAGGGAGTGTGATAAACAAAAGTGATAATTATAGGAATAATAACTCATCAAGTTATAAAGTGTATCAAATTAAACCACATACTCCCATCATTTGTGCTAGTCGTTTTTATCTCTACGTCTAATAAATGAGACCCGTATCCCATTTGTCGTCTTGATGACCCGACCCCTTATTGGTCTAATATTTGAAAAATGGAAATTTTGTTGAGCTAATAATTTCTTTTGTTAATTTTAGTCGACTGATAATAAAACAAATTCCAACTAAATAAAATCTGAGGGAAGGAAATACTACGAGAAAAAAACAAAAGAAAAAGAGGGTCCATTAAATAATAATAGATTAATAGTAGATAGGCTGGTAGGGGCAGCTGATTAGAGTCTTAGCAATTAGCATGAGAGTAGTAGAGATTCATACACGGTGGATAAACTGATGACAAGACTTTTTTGTTTAATACATAAATAAAATTATCATATATCTCCTTTTTATGCATTTAAGTAACCTCGTCAAACTTAGATCATTAAAGCAATTACTTTTACTCTTTTAGCAATGAATTAGATAGTCTAGTAAGAGTCTAGCAAACGAGATTTTGTAGAAATTCAACAAAGTATTACACAAAATTCTTCGTTATCTACAAGTTTGAATCAAATTATAGATATGGATAAAACAGTAATATAAGACAATATTAAGATCAAATACCCGTGCTTTCCACTCAATTGACATCAATTTTTTTTGAAAGGCAAATTCTCTTCCATCATTATAGTAGGTTGTTTTTCATTTGTATCTACTTTCCAAAACAGTCAATTTATATTCCACTTGTAAATTTCATACATTCAAACTTTATTATTCCAATTTTTCCAAATGAACTTTTTTATTACTTTCATTTTCACCAACTTGCAACTCAATGTGACTAAAGTGTGAGTACTCAATAGTTTGAATTGGCTCTACAATACCATGTCATATATGGTTGCAACTTTATACGTACTTTTTCATACAAGGGGTTTTCAACTTTTCATTGTGAAGTTGGTCAAGTTTTGTGAGCTTTAATGTCACTATTTTGGGGATTACTTTTTCTTCAATTTATTATTACTATTTTTTAAACACTAGAAATGTTGCACTTTTTATTCTACGAAACATTTTATTATGACGACAGAGAATTTGTGTTTATATTGAAAGATACTATTTTTGTAATTATGAAGTTATTAGAATTCTCGTAAATAGACTCTTATGTACACCTATATATAGTTACTAATTTACTGAGAAAATCTTAAACGCAAATTTTTTAGAAGTTATGTAAGCAATAAAATGTTGACTAGGATTTCAAATGTGAACTTTAAGATAGAATATGATTAACAAGAAAAAAAATCACAAGTTAGGGAGCAAAGAAAACACCATGAAACAATATAATGATGCATGACTAGGGCTCTGAATCTTTTTGTTGTGGACCTTAATAATGTTGGGGAATGGAAAGTAGATATCTTGAGAAACAAACAATAAAATGGCAATATGAGAACCAAACACAATAATATTATAAACAATCAACAAATCATTAATGAATTACAGTAACACCATGAGAATAAAGCTTAATGCTTGTATGAGCATCCTTCAATCTCCACATACAGTATAGTAGTGACTAGTGATCGAGGCAGTGTGAGTGTGTGGCTATGTTTAGACGTCGATATATCAACTTTATTCCTAAATTTTAAATTTGTTATGTCGGTCTTAAATTCTCAAAATAATTTAAGGTGGATGACAAATAATAATTTAAACAAGCAACTACTCGTAATTAAAATTACTTATATATCATCAATTCGTTTGTAACAAGGGTCGTGAGTTGATTGTTTTCCGATATAACTTATAAGTATTTTTTTCTGATCAAACAATAATGATGTTTAGTTTATAATCAAATTGTTAGAGTGGAGTACATTAGATTTTCTCTAACATAAAGATCAACCCAAATTGAATTATTAAAACATAAATCTACAATTATTCAAGCTAAGTTAGGTTTTTGTCACAATTCACTACTATATTTTCAGGTAATAACAGTGTATAACATTATCTTTGAAACACCACGTAATATTTTTAGGTAATATTTTATTGAAAAAAGCTTAGTAAGACTATACTCCCTTCAAAAAATTGGCAGAATTGTTTATTAGTCAATCTTTTTCTTTCCAGCTAGTTGTAATTTAATACTACGTAAATGGATTATATAATTTTGTAGGTACTATGTATTTCGTATTTGTTCACCTAAGTAATGATAAACTTACAAAGAATCCATCAATTCGGGAGCATATTATATATAACAATCCAAAATTCAACTTGTTATTTGCACTTTATTATCATAAAGAATCGTCTTGGATGTTTCCAATTTCTTCTGCTTTCCCATACTTAATCTAAGAGCCGAACCCATTTTCTCATTCTTCGAGATCAGCCCGGATTCGAGTTTGTCGGATCCGAGTCTCAAATATCTTATACTCACTTATTATTTTTTTTTTAATAAAAACTATTTATTTAAAAATGTAAAACAAAAATAAGAATTGATTAATGTAAATATTGTTTGATTTAACTTGGTAATTTAACTATTATTGTATTGACTTCTTACGTGACAAAAAATATATAGTTACACGGATATTTATTAGATTTGTCTAGATATACAGAGTATGAGTACATTTTAAAAAAAACAATCAACTTCTAATAATTTTTACTTATTAGTTAGAGATATTAAAAGTTAAAATTATGTTTTTGCTAGAATATGAAGCATGTTAGCCTCCCATGTAGCATTACATTAACAATAGATCGGAGGAAGTTTTTTTTTTATTTTTTTTTTTTAAAAAAAATAGGCTAGACGAAGCGTCATACCCATGTGTCATCTTGTTGTGCTGTTGTCAAAACTTAAAAAATGATATCCATGCATAATTCAAGACTCACCATTGTACCTCTCTAAGGCCATACAAGACCTGTGACGGGCTCATGCAAGACCAAACCATTTTCGTATCGTGACGGCCTAGCCTATGCACGCCATCTCTATCCATAACACTTGGTCGGTAATTGTACTTGTACAAATAGTCTAAGCTGTTTTGATCGGGGTGAAGTTTAAAAGTCACTTACGTAGTAAGTGTAGTACTCCACTTTTTTTTCTTAGAAAAAAAATACTCCGTAATTCAGTCATTGGCTTGGCAAACTGCATTCTACAGCTGGTGTCCGTGTCAAATCCCTGTTGAATTATTTTTGGAATTAGCTGTAATCCCGGGACCTACTATATTTGTCACTCTAAACCAGTACATCTAATTTGACCTCTTTTTTTTTTCTTAATATAAGTTGTAATAAATTATTGACTTCCTTTTCATCTTACGGACTAGTTGCTTGAATATTACGCCATTAATAATGACCTTGATTTAAATGTGTTATATTATCTTTCTAATGATAACTTCATTTTCTTTCGAATTGTATTCTATTACTTTTATAATAATCTTTAATTTATGTGTTGTATGTAATTACAAACATTTTGCCACAGCTGTCTTACAAGTTGTTAGTTAGACGATAAGGATCTAATGTAATTAATCATGAACTATATCATCTATGAATCGTATCCTTCAATTTGATGATTACCAATCCTGCTATAGTTGGTGTTAATCCTTTGACAATGCTCCTTAATTTATGTGATCGGTATGCAATTTGTGTTAGTTTGTGTTAGACTAACAACTACATACTTCCTCGTATTTCTATTGTCACATTTGAGTTTCCCATTGACTATTTATTATGAATTTATGATATTTACATAGAGAAAAACAAATACATGTGATATCTGGTTGGATTCACTTTCATATATATACTTTCAAACTATCACCCTTTTTTTTTTTCAAGTATTAAAAGATTAACAAAATATAAACGGTTTAAACTGTTATACTTATGTACTGAAATTAAAGTATGAAATTCCAAATATTTACTCTCTTTGTCCTTATTTTTTTGCCCCATTGCAAAATTATGTGTCAAACTTCAAAATCTTTGACCATATAATTTATTGAAGATAATATAGTCATGTGGGTTCGTCTCATTCCATATTTTATTAATATCTAATTTTTATATTAACATGTATGAAAATGAAAATAAAATCATTTTAAGATACATATTAGAGACCGTAATAAGTCAAATAAGGCAAAATATTAGGAACGTAAAGAGTAATAGATTAAAGATACATGGTACAAGGAAGTAACTCTTAGCTTAATATTGTCTTTTCCAAATACTCCAAGTACTGCAATAACTAAGATTACATATAAGGATATATAGGAAGAGTATACGAGAGAATTTCAATAGGAAAACTAGTAAAATTTGTTTAATCATCAATCAATAAAATAATTAAGGTTATTATTTTATTATGATGAATGAACTAAGGTTGGATACTCCGTATTATGGTATAAGATGCTTGTTTTATGTCCAATGTCTATTTTTCGCGTCTATATCTATATATTATTATATAGGTACAGCATACAAGCAACCATTCATATGCCGGCTTGATGACTAAACTAATAATTATAATTATAATAATAATAATAATAATAATAATATACTTCTAATGTTTATGTAACTATTTTATTTATTTCTAGCCGCTTTCTTTGCTGTAGTTAACTTAATCACTAATTAATTAATTTGTTTGATATCAGTTTTCCCTGTCAAATTATGACAAGTAATACTATAATATTTGTACTATTACTCGTAAATTTCTTCAAACAAAAGGAACTATAAATATCTGGAAGATTTAATATTGTTTTATATTTTAATTTTAGAATTTGCTAATTAATCTTATCTTGACCTAATATATATATAAATCAATACATGTACTAAGAGATTTAACATGTTAATTTGGATTAGATACGATTACCTAATATTTGTAAAGTAAAAAAAAAAAAAAAAAAAAAAAGGTATTTCTTTGATGACTACGTTACCAAATTTCATAGTAGTAAAGCTTATCAACTTTAGAGAAAATACATATACATTATGCCCCAATAACTTTAGGAGATAATCTTTTTTAAATGGTATTAGTCAACAAAGTAATATTACCAAGTACGATTAAATATTATTTTCTGTACAAGTAAGTTTGCACTTTAAACTCCTGTCTCCCAAAAATCAAAATAAAAGTTTGCATTTTACACGTCATATTCCATGGCATACCAAAATAATTTGTTGACCATAAAACCTACTATTATCATCGATCTCATCTCAACACCTCTTCATTCTAATTGCGTTATTGCTTTTTAGGTTTGTAAATTATGCTATGATATATTTACTTAGCATGATAAAATCACGCTTCAATCATTGTAATCAGGATTTGTTTGAATTTATAGTTCGTATTTTCAAAACAATACTCTGTATTTTCAATTCTACCGTATTTTTTTGGAAACCGTACTCCGTATTTTCAATTCTATCTTCTTTTATATCCCTATGGTATGTATATATATATGGTAGCTTGTGTTGTTGTCTCCTTAGTGAAATAATTATATGAGAGTAATTTTTAGTAAAAAAATAACTAATAGTCCCTTCAACAAAGAAATACTTTTTTTTTTTTTTTTTGACAAGACAACAGAGAAATACTTCGTATATGGAGTACTTTTTTATGATATTTTTCTTAGTACAAACAAGTGTTTATGCAACACTTTAATTTTAGTCAAATTAAACATAATGGCTTGTTAATACATTAAATTACCCTCTCCAACATAATATAAATTCAAATAAGTAAAAAAAAAAAAAAAAACAAGTCTACAAATGTAATATTTTAAATGACTATATAATTCCAATCATAGCGAAAAAAATAAAGAGAAAAAACTTGTCAAGAAAATTTGACAATTAAAAATTATATACTACATATATATATATAACAAATAAATAAAAAGGAGTATCTGTGACTGTCTATTTGAGTGTTATGTTCATTTGCTCAACACAAGGTCACAAGGTGAGCAAGGCCTGCTTCTTTCCTGTTTGAAAAAAAGGCTTGCTTTCATTCCATAGCACAAACTTTGAAGATAGTAGAAACAAAGCAAGTCTTCTAGGAATATTCATTGAGTGAGTGACCCTTTTTCTTTTCACCTTTTTACTACTACTTGAAATATTTTCTTTGTTTGAGTCAATTACTCAATTTTTTCAACTTTATCCTCACTTTTTTTTCACTCAAATGACCTGGCTAAATCCCTTTTTATAATGTTAAATTTTAATATTTTTAAGTTCTTTATTTTGTCTTACATGCCAAGTAGAATGGTAAAAAGTGACTGAGAAACTACGATTACATAAATTAAGTTGCTTGATTAAACTAAAAATTGTTTTGCACTCTGTATTTAGTTTTTATGGAATATAAATTAGTCAAATATAAGGCTATATTAATCAATTTTCAACTATTAGTAATTATCAAATTGACCAACATACCACTTATTTCCATGTGTAAAAGGTCATTATACTCTTGGGGTAAACTATTATACTTTCTACGTACCAAAGTATCCCATTAACAAGGAGGCCAGTATCCCAATAGTAATCACTAATCAACATACACCAATCAACTATCAATGAACAATTATATAATAAAAATAATTAATTTATACTCATTAATTAACAATTTTGCTGACCTAACAAAAAATCCCAGATATAACCTTTGCAAAAAACATTGTCACCATTTCCTTTACCTGATTTGCCACTTCAAAATTAAATAAATAATTAAATAAAAACACATACGAAGTATTTTCAAAATAAATAAATAAATAAATACACGTCACGGTCATATAAAACAAAAAAACACCATGTAATAATAACATTAAAAAATATACGGAGTAGTACCTTTTGACGTAACTTCGTCGAAGAAATATAATTTCCCACAAATTCTAGGCTATATATATTACTCACTCCTCTCAATCTAAGGCACATGCTCTACCAACAAAACCAAGAATACAGCTTGGTTTTGTTTACTACTCTTTACATCTTATCAATTTTATTCATTTTCCAAAAGAAAATAAAATATATTATTCAAAAACATTTCCAATTTTTACAAAAACATTAAGGCTAAGATCGCGGCGGAAATTTTGGTTAACATCATCACTTAGATTTGAACAACGTTTCAGATTTTCCAGATTTCAGGTAAGACTTATTGTAAACCACATCTAATGTTTTTGCAATAACATGTTTTTTCAGTACTTACGCAACACGCAGGTGTACCATATTTTGATGTGTGGTCGTATGACTTTCAATTAATGAATATATTCCCGTATAATATTTTTTACCTTTTATTCGCGGCATAATTATTGACTTATTGTACACTGGTGCATTCGAAAATAATGTTAGGTCCAGATTTTAGCCGTGCTTCTTTATAAAAGTAAAGGGTATGGTATATTTAGATGCCATATTAGCAGACAATATGAACGGATTATGACTATTAATGTTTATCAAATGATAATCCAAACAAAAATAAAGCAAAGCAGACAAGTCAAAATCAACTGCTACAGATTTATTTAAAAGTAAACAGTAGGTGTAAACTTTTCTAGATGCATCCATCTTAATTAATATTTATTAGTAGCTAATCAAATTAAGCAACTGGGTTTTAAGCAAGTGATTTATATTTTGTTTACCAGTTTTTGGTTGAATTTTAATTATTATAAGGTACAGGTATAAATGTACTTTTCAATAATAGTTCATATTACATTTTTTTATTAGTTTGCTTAATTATTTTTTTGTAAGATATTGTTGATTGATTAAAAGAAATCCTTAATTTGCAGTCAGATTTGGTCATGGAGAAGGCCGGCGAGCACCCAGGATCGAACCCGAAACCGGAAGAGATAGAGATTCCAACTTTGTTTACTGTTATATCATCTAAGGAAATACAAGGATTTGATACTATTGAAGGCATTGACAAGATTACAACAGATGAACAAAATGTTGTCAGAGTAAGTTTTAATATTAATCTTCATTAATCTAATACTACTAATCTATACTTGTATTAGATGTATATGTATGAATTAATTTATTATATGTTCTGATATTGATATATAATTGTATGAAAAAAACAGGAAAGTGAAGTAATAATTGGGCAAAAAAGGAATGAAGCAGAAAATGTTTCAGACAGAATGCATTCTGTTTCAATTAGTATGCCTGCAACACCAGTAGGACGTCGTTCACAAACACCAAAGAAGGTTAATTTTAATGATCAAACTCAAGAAGTTTCATCCAAAGTTGTTCCACATGGTTCGCCTTCCTCTGAGACTTATACTACTCTTCCTGAACCAACAACGGAGGCGAAATTTTATTCGCAACCAATGCCTAGAGCGGCAACTTATGCTGAGGGTGTAAGGTCAAGTGCGAGTGCTTGTCAGTATTCCGGCCCCATGGCAAGGAATCCTCATGTCGAACGTCTTAAGGATGTGAGGTTTGATTCTTTCAAGACATGGTCAGGGAAACTTGAGAGGTCGTTGTCGCAACTTAGAGGGAAACCGGTTGAGCCTCAGCAGGAACGTAAGCCTCGTGATCATGGAGAAGGCGAGGCTATGTCTGTGGATCGGTATTTTGATGCATTAGAAGGGCCTGAGTTGGATACTCTTCGGGTGAGTTGTTTTTTTTTATTTTTAAATGGCTCTGATACCATGTTAGATAATGTAACGAGTTATAAGTTATAACTGATTTGTTTGTTTTTTTCTTGCAGCCATCAGAGGAGTTAATGCTCCCGGATGACAAGACGTGGCCATTTCTTCTTAGATTTCCTATTGCTTCATTTGGTATATGTCTTGGTGTGAGTAGCCAAGCCATATTGTGGAAAACCATTGCGAATTCGTCTTCCACAAGTTTCCTCAAAGTTAGCCCTTTGGTAAACTTGATACTTTGGACAATCTCCATTGCATTGGTAGTAATTGTTGCTATTATCTACGGTTTGAAGTTGATCTTCTACTTCGAGGCTGTTCGTCGTGAGTACTACCATCCAATCAGGGTGAATTTTTTCTTTGCTCCATTCATATCACTCCTTTTCCTAGCCCTTGGTTGCCCTGCATCGGTGACTAAAGACCTTCATCAAGCACTATGGTATGTGCTAATGTTCCCATTTTTGTGCCTCGAGCTTAAGATCTACGGTCAGTGGATGTCCGGAGGGCAACGAAGGCTCTCCAAAGTGGCTAACCCTGTGAACCATTTGTCTGTTGTTGGCAACTTTGTTGGTGCATTGTTGGGTGCATCTATGGGTCTTAAGGAAGGACCTATCTTTTTCTTCGCGGTTGGCATGGCTCACTACACCGTGTTATTCGTGACTCTCTACCAACGTCTTCCTACTAATAAGACACTTCCTAAGGAACTCCACCCTGTGTTTTTCCTCTTTGTTGCAGCACCTAGTGTTGCATCCATGGCTTGGGCTAAAATCCAAGGCTCTTTTGATTATGGATCGCGAATTGCTTACTTTATTGCCCTCTTCCTGTACTTCTCATTGGTAAGTTTATCTATTAGTCCTGTCATTAAAATGTAAAGTTTGATCTATGCTAATTATGTTCTGTTTTTGGTGACTAGTACCTAAACATTTTCTGTCCCTGGCCTTTTATGTTTGAACAGGCTGTTCGGATCAATTTCTTCCGAGGATTTACATTCTCATTGGCATGGTGGGCTTACACATTCCCTATGACCGGAGCAGCTATTGCTACCTTAAAGTACTCTAATGAAGTAACAAATTGGGTAACACGGACATTGGCCTTGGTCCTAACCGCGATATCTACACTTATAGTTACATCCTTACTCGTGACTACTCTCCTCCATGCCTTTGTGTTCCGGAACCTGTTCCCTAATGACATTGCTATTGCCATCAGTGACAGGCCAGTTAAGGCATCGCGTAAGAGGTGGTTTCCGCACTTGAGACACGGTAGCTCAGACACTAAAGACATTGAACAATACCTGAAGTTTGTCAATACTGAAGGGAATAATGACTTGGAAGCTTCTGTTGAACCTCCCAAAAGCAATGAAAAGGAAAATGTTGAAGTCTAGAAATATTCTTGCAATATGTTTCGGTCAGTCAAATGATGAAGAGCAAGGGATTAAACGCATTACATCGGATAAAGCTCTATCACTCATCAAGTCATCAACAAAGAGCCAATCAACAAAGAGCCAATGAATTCTCTGACACTGCCAAGTATTGAGACAGAGGCTTTAATAATATGTGCTACTAAGATATGATGAGTTGATCTTGTTAATTAAGTAAATAAGAAATTTTCGGTATGTAAATTGTGTACAGAGTAAGAGGATTATGAAGAGAGGTAAGGATTAGAGAAGGATCTTGAAGCTATATTATTACTTAGAAGGAAGGTGTCTTTCCTCCATGTGGTAGTGAAAGATATACAGTACTTTACATAATAGTATGAACAAGATCTTTAAGCAAATGTAGAGCCTAGCTTTAAGTCTTGTGTCAAATTTGTTCATGTTGCTACCTATGCAAACCAATTCCGATCCTTTTATCCCGTTAATACTTGTGTTTTGCAATCGCATCATGATGTAACATTTGATTTGTGCTACACACACACACATTACACAGATGTGTGGGTGCATCGAATCGTGCGCACTACTTGCATGTTCGACAAGATACGCATAAATCTAAGGGAAGGTACCACTACTTGTACTTTGTAGAGTGCGTTGGTGCCCTTGGTCTGTAAATTCTACTACATAGACCCAAGTTTATCAAAGGGAAGGTACTAATGTAACACCAGCCATATTAGTTCATATTTATAGTTAGAGGTGGCCAGCTCAGTGAGTTGGGCTTGAGTGCTTGATTATTGGGCTAGCCTAAGCTAAATACTGTATCCGAACCCGGGCACATAAGAAATTCTCGGCGTCGAGAGATCTTAGGCTAGTGACTGTGGGCCAAACCACCAGTCCAAGAGCAAGCTCAGTTTTATTTATTTATTATTTTTTTCTATATTAAGAGAATAGTACGAACAACAAAAGTGCATCACTTGAGCTGAGCGCAGTATTTTCATATGGAGTAGGTTAATTGGTCACAATTTGACCCATCGGCGCACCAGTCACCTCTTACACTATGGTGCATGTCTCAATCGTGCATACGTGTATCTAGGTGCATAATAAAAAATGTGCGCTAGCACAACTGTAGATTGACAAACAATATGCATGCTATTGTATGATATAAGTGATATAACTTGTGTCATATTTAACATTATCATTATTGTCAAGATTAGAAGTATTGAAATGGTTAATAGTTGGCAGATGAGGGAAAAATAGTTTCCTTGTATAACACATGATTTGATCATTTGAAGCTTATCAACAATGTATAATAATAACAATGTACTATATGCTATGATTACTTGTACCTAAGCATACATTAACAATCTAATTACGTCTTGCTAGTCAATATTAATTATCCTGATTATCTGTAGCTAATCATTTTACGTAAGCATGTACTTTATAAATTGGGGTAGAAGCCATGAATCCACTTTGAGTTGTCCAATCCAAAAGTATCAGTATCTAGTACGCCTTTGCTATGTAGTACAGCTTTCAACGTTTTTTTTTCTTTTTTTTTTTTAAAAAATAAAATACAAAATTAAGAAACTATATGGGTTTGAATAGGCCTTTTGGACCAACCCAACACATTTACTGAATATCATAGCACAAGGGTCAAGCCCAAGAGTATGAGCTATGTCTTTTGGACCAACCCAACACATTTACTGAATATTGCCACTTCATTTATTTCTTCATCAAGTGTATAATTGATAAATCATTAATTCTCATAAAGGTGTTGAAAAAAAATAAAAATAAAAATAAAGGTGAGATTTGATTTTAATTAGTTTTTAAAACCTTATTTATTATATTAACTGACAACCATACTACAACATGTGATAACTCTTACTCAAAACACATTATTATTTTTCCTATAACCATCCTACTCGACCGCTAAAAGCTACCCGCTATCGCTAGCTTTGTCAAACAGGGCCTTAGTATCAAAGGGTTATTTATGGAAGAATACCATATTAGAGGTTCAACAATTGATTTTATTTTTCTTTTCTTTTTATTTTTTTATTTTTTTTGTTTTTTTGATGTAATATCCTTAGATTAAATAGTGATGACTTAGCAATGTCTAAATTCAAATATCTCAATATAAACATTTTCACATAAGTTAGTGGGAAAATTTGTTGACACGTGACTTAGTATAGACTAGCATGATAGCATCACAAGTTTCACGACACAAAAATATGATGAATCGATCAATAAAGCTACGGTCTACTAATTGTACGTATGATGGCACAAATAAATCTCAGCACCATCAATATAACTAATTGGATGTATATTGTTGAATGTACAAGATAACTTTGACACTATTCAACATATACGAGCGACAATGGCGTATCCAGGAAGTCAGAAGTGTGGGTTCGAATCATCAAATAATAAGATATAGCTCCTTTGTTTTTTTTTTTTTTTGCAATGTTGATGATTTCACGCTTGCCAATGCACATTCTATTACTTAAATATCTTAAATTACATTTTTGTAATAAATATACAAAGTTGATATCAAAAAGGGGGAAAAAAATTAAAATTGCTTATATAAGCATTCGGGCTTTCATCAAGTGGTAATATTAGGAGTTTAGAGAAGAAATTGAAAAAAAAGGGAGAATAAATAAAAAGGCTTTAGAAAAACAAGTATACATGAGAGTTTTGAGGTGAAACTGAAAAAAATTTGGAGAAGGTAGTGAGGGTAAAGGAAAAGAGGGGAAATTATTTTTAAAGTTCAAGTGGTAATATTAGGAGTTTAGAGGAGAAATTTGAAAAAAAGGGGAAAAAATAAATGATGTGAGGCTGAGAGTCGAACCCCAGACCTATAGGGGCCTAGCGCACAAACCAAACCCTTGCTACCACTGATCTGCGCTTTTTTTTTTCCTATATTACTTATGCACACAAATTCTATTTATTTATTTTTCTATTTTTAAAAATTAAATAAAAAAAAAAGAAAGAAAGAAACAAACCTTTTTTTCCCGAAAAATCAGTGGGTTCAATGAACCCACCGTGGATCCGCCACTGACGAGCGAGACAACACCTTGTGTGTTGTACTATGAATCACGTGTCTCTTTTATAGCATGAATGATGAAATGTTCTAATGATTGGTGTTACAGTTAGACTTCCATACGCTAATATACATTTTTTTTTATGCAATAATAGACATCAATCTTCCTAACTTCTTTGTTGTTCATTTTATGAAAGTATCACGTTGATATATATCACTTGAAGAATTGTGTTAATCGAAAAACTTTATATGATAACAAACTTACACTCAATGAACTATCATTTCTCCTTTCCATATTGAATATGACAAAAGATTAAGATTTTTACTTTGATGTGTGAAACAAATTAATACATCTTCTATTCCTCATTACTTGTCTACTCAATCCAATCAATTATGATTCTACTATATATCTCAATATATTCCTATTCGTCAATTTTAAATTTCAATACAATCTTATTAATTTTGTATAAATAAAATAATCAGAGATATAAAAATTTAATGTATACAAAATTTATTTTTGGGGAATGACACGATTCTTATTTCAAAGGTATAATTATTAGCTAATGATTTTCTCCATAATTAGTGATTTGACAACTTTTTCAACGTGCGAGTAATTAGAAATGGGCTTTGCATGTTGCATACTTGCATTGCACCATGTGGTTACGGCTCATGCATGTCTGTAACGTGAAGTACAACCAATCTTTAGGTTACTGCATGCTACAGCCCAATGTGGTAGGTTTATACTTTGCATGCTTTTTAAAATTTTAACCATATAATTGTAGCCAATAGTATTTTAAATTGTCCTTTTTCTTTAATTTCTTGCCATGAAATACAAAATTTTGGAAATTAGTTTCAATACTTGTAGAAAACTACAAAATGAATCAAACAAATTAACAAAGCGATACACAATCAATTGAATCACAATGGAAAAACTACGTGGTTGTATAGTTAGTTGAATCTCAATAGAGAAAACGCAATAGATATTATGAAAGGGCTTACTATCATTGTTGATACAGTATCAAATTCTAAAGGATGATATCAACATTTCAAAACAAATTTTATCGACATATATATACCTAAAAAACTTTACGTCCATATCTCTCCAACCGTCCACCTAAATCCATACTATTTCATGAATTGTTCCCTCAATTACTTTTGCATAACATCAAATTTCATATCCTCCTTTACTTCCATGTAGAATATGAATTGAAATAAGTTTTTAAATCTTAATTTGACATGTGACACAAACTAGCTAGCTAGGTATCGTCATAATCAACACCGATATACTAGACAATACAAGTACAATTAAATGAGTGAAAACAAATGAAAATACGATTTCTCTTTTGGAATTTGGCTTGAAAGGATTTGTCAACTTTTTTTTTTTTTAATTTACTTTGTATATGATTTTTTGGAAGTGTGACTTTTATGGGCTTTATGTTGTACCAAATGTTCACGGCTCATATAAGTTTACTGTCCAGCCGAATCACGAATTTGGTTAATTTGTTTTATTTGAGCTGAATTTTGTTGTAAAATTTTAGTGATTATATTGTCTTTTCATGAATGAATTTCGTAGCTTGGACGTAACCTTGGAATTTGATATGTTGGCAGTGAGGCATCCTAGCTATGTAACTTGAGAAATTAATGTCAAGATTAATCAAATAATGGCGAAAATTCCATAGACATCAATATATATCAGAGGCGGGGCTACAAATTCTAACACTAAAAATAATCCAATAATTTTGTTAAATTAGGCCCTAAAATCATTTCTTTAAGGAATAATATTTTACTTAATTATAAATTTTATGATAAAATTGGAAAATAGTGGATTATTAATTAACAAGTTTTCTCTTTACTTTGAATAAGTAAATTTCAAAAAATGGGCCCTTTTATAGTAGTTTCACTTAAGGGCCTTATGCGATCGACCACCTTGCACATGCTTAGAACCAACCTTGTTAGATATCAATCTTACGTAGTAACTGTGTTTATTTCACTAAAATTATGCAAAAAATTTAAGGAATTATAAACAGTAATTACATTGATCGATATATATCATGTCATGCAGTGTTATGGTAATTTTTTTAAAAGTTATATATAATCTTATCAAGTTAATAAGTTTTGATTAGCTTCATTAATAACCTTTGTTCAGCTTATCAAAAACCATTTTTTTCGATCCAACAAATGGTTTACGAATGACTTTTTACATTGTTGATGGTACTTTGTTGATTGATCATGCATGTATGTGGTGACTTATATTTGTTGAGGGGTGATTTGTGGTGTTTTTATATTCTTAAGCTACGGGTCGGGGTGACTTGTAATATTAACTAGCTTGTTGAATAATTAACTTCCTTGGTGCAGTGTCTTGCCCTTACATTGGATGAGACTAGTATTCAAGACCAACATATTCAATAATTAATAGAAATTCAAAAAGACTAAGTTGTAAGGTCGTGTTCTTTACATCTAAATTTCACTTATTCTATTAGTTTTATTTGAATTTATCTTATACTCTTTCCGTATTTAAATAAATGAAACGTTTTTTTTTTTGCGGCCATGTTTAAATAAATGAAACGTTTCCCTTTTTAATAAATTCTCTCAATTTTTTTTAATAATATTCTCTCAATTTTTTAATAATATTTTACTAATATTTCCCACAAAACCCCTTACTTTCTTCTCTCTTCTCAAACTTATACACCGCCACTTATTATTTTAATAAATTCAACTAATCTTTCTAAAACTCTGTGAAAGTCAAAACATTTCATTTAATTATTTAAACACGGAGGGAATATAAACTTATTAGATGCTGAATAAGTTGTGAAGAAAACAATCTTTTTGTGACTGTCATAATCAACACTTCATCGGCCTTTTATTTGTTTTCTAAGAGAACCTTTAAAGTTATGCAAATTAAATTAAATTATAAGCTTTATATGATGAGTTATACATACGTATATATGATTGTCTTCAACTTTATAAGAAGAGCGACTCTCTAGATTCGTAAAAAGATTACAAACAAAGATTTGTCAAATTAGATAGAAGCTAGACGAAGAGAAAAAACCAACATATTATATACAACAAGTACGTTGATATATCATTGGGAAATCATGCTGCTTTTATTTAATTACTACGTACGTGTTTCATTTTGGTCCTTTGCCAAGTTCTCGAGTATTCTGTGTTCCAAGTATAATAATGAACGATCATGAACGTAAATGTAAGGTGTTAACAAGTTTCTGTTTAGTTGATCAAATACTTGGGATAGAATCAAATAGAAACCTAG
The DNA here is from genome assembly GCF_001683475.1 of Chenopodium quinoa. Classification (NCBI taxonomy): domain Eukaryota; kingdom Viridiplantae; phylum Streptophyta; class Magnoliopsida; order Caryophyllales; family Amaranthaceae; genus Chenopodium; species Chenopodium quinoa. Next base: position 2,429,030 of record NW_018744167.1, read on the forward strand.
CTAGTTTTATAGCAAATAGAACACATTATCGTCGACACAGTGGCGAATTTAGACATATAATTAAATGGGGTCAAAGTACATTTGCTTAATTCTATTATGATCAAATTTTGATAGAAAAATGAGCTAGAAATTCTTGAATTTTACAATTGAAAATTCCAATTTTGCAAATTCAAGTGGGGTCAAGGGATTATATTGTTGTGCGACAGCGGAAGCAAAGGTCGAAAACAAACAAGAAAACAATAAAGAAATTCAATGCAAACAATAAGAACAACACCAAGAATTTACGTGGTTCACTATCGATGTGATAGCTACGTCCACGGGCACCGAGATCGAATGATTTCACTATAAACTGCAAAGATTACAAAGATGATTCTTGTATTTCTCAAGAACGGCTCTCACTCTGTCTCTCTTAACCCTAATACTGATATTAGGGAGGTTTTATATTAATCCCTAATTAAAAGATACTTGGGCAAAAAGATAATAAAATAAGATAACCTAAAACCGCAAAATCCGCGTTCCGTATTTTTCCTTCTCCGCCCGGTCAGACCGGGCAAGGTCTGCCCGATCGGGCGCGAGAAGAAAACTCCATACGAATGCTTCAACGTATCCAACCCCCACCGCCCGGTCAGACCGGGCAAGGTCTGCCCGATCGGGCGAAGGCTCGCCCGGTCGGGCGAAGGCTCGCCCGGTCGGGCGCGAGAGCAGCTTCTTCAACGAATTTGCCAGGCACCTCTTCTTCTTCCGCCCGGTCAGACCGGGCAATGTCCGCCCGATCGGGCGGACAAAGCTACGAAGTACGAGTCACCTAATATACTTATCAACAATCTCCACCTTGACGAGAACTCGTAGTCAGCAAACGACCCCATCAAGACATAGTGAAAAAACATCTCAAGCCAAACCCGATGCAGGACTCATGCATAAGCCATACATCCCGATAAGTCTTCAACCAAGACCCATCACATACTCGTCTCCAAGTATAACAACTCATAATGCTCCACCTGCATCACAAGCCCCGGGCAAGCTCCACCTTAATGCCAACACACCTACACCAGGAGCTCCCCAACTTCGCCCCTCAGGGCCTACTACATCACGTAGTAATCAATATTTAGCAAGTCTAAGCAATGTTTAAACTTGCTAAACGGAACAGGCTTAGTGAAGAAATCAGCCGGGTTGTCAGCAGTCCCAATCTTCTTCACCTTAATCCTCTTGTCAGTACGTAAGAAATGATACCTGACATCAATGTGCTTCGTCCGATCATGGTGTACTTGATCTTTAGCTAAGCAAATCGCACTTAGACTATCACAATACACTGTAGCAAAATCCTGTGCAATACCCAGTTCACCTACTAGGCCTTTGAGCCAAATAGACTCCTTAGCTGCAGAAGTTAGAGCCATATACTCAGCTTCAGTAGTTGACAACGTAACTGATGACTGCAATGTAGACTTCCAACTAACCACAGAACCACCCAAAGTGAACACATAACCAGTCACAGACCTCCTGGTATCCACATCAGCTGCATAATCAGAATCACTGTACCCAGTGACCAAGCATTCCTTACCATTCCCGTACACAAGACCAATATCAGCTGTCCCTCTCAGGTAGCGAAAAATCCTTTTCACCCCTTGCCAGTGTTCCCTCCCAGGTCGAGCCATAAACCTGCTTACAACACTAACAGCATGCGCAATATCCGGCCTAGTACAGACCATAGCATACATCAAACAACCAACCGCGTTTGCATATGGAACTCTAGACATATAAGACAACTCCTCCTCTGATTGAGGTGACATAGACAAAGACAACTTACAACTAACAGTAGTTGGCGTACTTATAGGCTTCGATTTTTCCATCCCAAAACGAGACAGAATCTTTTCAATGTAGCTTTTCTGAGTCAAGAAAAGCTTACCTCTAGCCCGATCCCTGTAGATCTCCATACCCAAAATCTTCCTAGCTGCACCCAAGTCTTTCATGTCAAACTCCGAGTTAAGCATCTCCTTTAATCTAGCAATATCAGATTTATTCTTTGTGGCAACCAACATGTCATCAACATATAACAAAAGATAAATCATGGAACCATTATCCAGCTTACTATGATACACACAGCAATCATATGAATTCCTGTCAAAACCTTGTGAAACCATAAAAGAATCAAACCTTTTGTACCACTGTCGGGGGGATTGCTTAAGTCCATACAATGACTTTAGCAATCTGCAGGCATAGTGTTCCTTTCCAGGAACTTCGAATCCTTCGGGCTGCTTCATCAGAATCTCCTCCTCCAAATCGCCATGAAGGAAAGCCGTTTTAACATCCAACTGCTCCAGCTCAAGATCAAAATGTGCTACAATTGACAATAACACACGGATAGAAGTATGTCGAACCACAGGTGAGAATATCTCAACAAAGTCAACCCCTTCTACCTGACTGAACCCCTTAGCAACTAGCCTAGCCTTAAAACGTATTTGCTCAGTTTCCGACAACCCTTCTTTCTTCTTGTAAATCCATTTACAACCCACAAGCTTCCTCCCTTCCGGTACCTTTACCAGTTCCCACACTTTGTTCTTGTAAAGAGACTGCATCTCTTCACCCATTGCGGCAAGCCATTGCGCAGACTCACTACAACTAATTGCTTGTTTATATGTGGCAGGTTCAAATGACTCTACATCATCAGCTACACTCAATGCATAACCTGTCATCGCATCAACACAGCAATTTCTTCCCTCCATCTCTTCAATCAATCTAACAGGCTTCTTGATAACTCGTTTAGGCATCTCAAGAATGGTGTCAGGTTGACTAGATGACCCCTGATTAGATTGCTCCACCTCATCCCCAGAGTTAGAATGAGTAGGAGTAATCTCAGGTTCAGGAGTACCCGGCACTGGAACATCAGCATCATCATCAATATATTGTACCCGAGGTAAATCAGCAATGGTAGACTGATGTACCTCAAGTACCCCATCTGTCTGTAATAAATTGTCTCCTTCCCTTCTCAAATCTGAAATCTCTGCATTTTTAATTGAATACATGGTGTTTTCATCGAAAGTAACATCCCTACTAAGAATGACCCGACCCTCCGAAGGTGAAAAAATTCTAAACCCCTTCACACCATCCCCGTACCCAACAAAACACCCCTTCTTGGCTCGTGGATCCAGCTTACCCTCAATAACATGATAATAAGCAACACAACCAAAAATCTTCAAATTCGAAAAATTAGGCAGCTTACCACTCCAGATCTCAAACGGAATTTTGGAATCAATTCCAGAATGAGGACCCCTATTAATGACATAACAAGCTGTTAACACAGCTTCACTCCAGTACCTCCTCCCAAGCCCTGCATTAGAGAGCATGCATCGAACTCTCTCTAGCAGTGTCTGATTAACCCGTTCTGCTACACCGTTCTGCTGTGGTGTCTTCCTGACAGTATGATGCCGACCTATACCCTCATCTGCACAGAACTGATTAAACTCGTCTTTGCAAAACTCTAGCCCATTGTCCGTTCGTAGCTTCTTGATCTTCCTTCCTTGTCGATTTTCCACCAAAGCTTTCCATTGCTTGAAAACTTTGAAGGCCTCATCCTTTGACTTAAGCAACCTAAGCCATGTGTATCGGGACTTGTCATCAACAAATGACACAAAATAGTGGTAACCTCCCATACCTTCAACTCTAGATGGACCCCAGCAATCTGAATGGATGTAATCGAGCACTGCATCAGTAATGTGAGCACCCTTGCTGAACTTTGACCTGTGTTTCTTACCAAACACACAATGCTCACAAAATTCAAGGTTGGCAACCTTGACCCCGGATAGAAGACCCCTCTTGGACAATAGCTGCATCCCCTTCTCCCCCATATGACCAAGCCTCATGTGCCAAATCTTAGTCATCTCCTGGTGAGATACAGATGCGCAAACCGCAGAACTAGGCAGTGTAACACCCTCAAAAACATAGAGGGTGTTCCTTTTGATACCCTTAAGTACCAACTCAGAACCTCTGAAAATACACAACTCCCCATCTGAAAACACACCATTGTACCCCAATTCATCCAGGGTACCCAATGAAATCAGATTCTTTCCTAAAGCAGGAACATGCCGTACATTAGTCAAAGTTAACCTCCGCCCATCAACAGTCCTCAACCTCATGGAACCAATACCTGTGACCTTACATGGAGCATTGTTACCGACTATAACCATACCCCCATTGCGAGGTTCATATGTATCAAACCAATCTCGACGTGGACACATATGGAACGAACACCCCGAATCTAGAACCCAGTTATCAGATAAATCATCAGACCTAGCAGAACTGACTAATGCTAAATCTTCCTCTGAATTATAGCTCTCATTCGGTTTCTCTTCAACTACAGCAGCCTGGGACTTGTTTTTCCTCACCGGACAATTATTCCTAAAGTGACCCGGTTCTTTACAGTAATAACATGTTTTAGTAGTAGTTTTACTAGATCCATCCTTGCCGTTTCCAGCACCCGACCCAGCATTGTTCCCCTTGTTAAACCCCTTATTCTTTTTAGACTTTCCGGACTTAACAAACAACCCACTACCATTATCCCCATTATCACTCGTAGCTTTCATTCTGAGTTCCCTAGTATGAAGTGCTGCCTTCACTTCTTCTAAGGTTATAGAATCCTTACCAACAACAAAAGACTCTACAAAATTCTCAAAGCTAGACGGTAGAGATACAAGTAAAATCAACGCAGCATCCTCATCATCAATTTTAACATCTAAATTACGTAAATCAAGCAAAATAGAGTTAAGTTTTTCTAGATGTTCCCGTAAGGAAGTACCTGACTGCATCCGGAGGCTAAACAACCGCTGTTTCAGTAATAATTTGTTGGTCAACGACTTAGTCATATACAATGACTCCAGCTTCAGCCACAATCCAGCCGCCGTTTCCTGATCAGCCACCTCCGTGATGATTTGATCATCAAGACTAAGTAATATGGTAGAGTGTGCCTTCTCTTCCATAACTTCTAACTGCGAGTCAGTCGGTCCGTCTCCTGACTCCGAAGTAGTACTCTTTGGAGCCAACGGACGCCATATCTGCTGTTGTTTTAACAGAGCCTTCATCTTAATTTGCCATAGCCCGAAACTATTTTTCCCGGTAAACTTCTCAATTCTTATTGTTGAATCTCCTGCCATTGTTATCTTCAAGAAACTATCCAAGGATTGAACCTGAGCTCTGATACCAATTGTTGTGCGACAGCGGAAGCAAAGGTCGAAAACAAACAAGAAAACAATAAAGAAATTCAATGCAAACAATAAGAACAACACCAAGAATTTACGTGGTTCACTATCGATGTGATAGCTACGTCCACGGGCACCGAGATCGAATGATTTCACTATAAACTGCAAAGATTACAAAGATGATTCTTGTATTTCTCAAGAACGGCTCTCACTCTGTCTCTCTTAACCCTAATACTGATATTAGGGAGGTTTTATATTAATCCCTAATTAAAAGATACTTGGGCAAAAAGATAATAAAATAAGATAACCTAAAACCGCAAAATCCGCGTTCCGTATTTTTCCTTCTCCGCCCGGTCAGACCGGGCAAGGTCTGCCCGATCGGGCGCGAGAAGAAAACTCCATACGAATGCTTCAACGTATCCAACCCCCACCGCCCGGTCAGACCGGGCAAGGTCTGCCCGATCGGGCGAAGGCTCGCCCGGTCGGGCGAAGGCTCGCCCGGTCGGGCGCGAGAGCAGCTTCTTCAACGAATTTGCCAGGCACCTCTTCTTCTTCCGCCCGGTCAGACCGGGCAATGTCCGCCCGATCGGGCGGACAAAGCTACGAAGTACGAGTCACCTAATATACTTATCAACATATATAAATGTTAGCAATTTGGGAGAAAGTAAACACATATATAGAGAAGCAAACAGAGCAACAAATTGGATTATATAAATGTTAGCCATCTTCTAAGTGATAGTATGAATGCCACACTCTGTAAATGTTCGTTTTAAATTACTTTGTACTACACTACCCCATCCTTTCTTTTGACACTTTAGGGATTCTCCTTGTGAGGGGTTCCTAATTGTTTATTTTTTTTAAAAAAACCCTGGGATAGAAACTTTTATGCACGACTACATACGTTATTGGTTGCCCTCTATTCCTTTTACCACATAGACCCACGTGCGTTTTTTGTTCTGTCCATAATACCTATAATAAACTTTAATTTCACCATAAAACTGCTTTCATTTATTAAATTAGGTTACTTGATCAACTTAAATTTCACCCTAAATTTGTTTTCATTTATTCATGTGACATGTAGTATTCGTGACAGCGAGCCAGGCCAACTAGGTCTACTCGTCTAAAACTTACATACATATGCAGTGTAAAATTTGACTATATAAGTATACTTCGTATATACTATCCAATATCCGGCATTATACAGTAGCATTGAATTCTAAATAATTAATTAGGTTGGCAATGAAAAAAGGCTTAGCTTTGATGTTAACTTTTCTCTCATTAAATAATTCTTTGTGTACCCTAAAATACTCCAGTTACGAGATCATTCAATTCCTTCAATCTTGTAAGTCGGTATTGCATGCAAGGGTTCAAGATGATGCGTTTGTCCTTACTTAGACCTTAGCTACCAATACATCACATTATTCTTACTACTTACAACATACTTCTTATATGGATGGATTTACGTTTTTTAATCTGATAATGATATTTATAATTACCAACATCATGTAAGATAAGTGATTGAACGGAGATAAATATCCTTACTCGAACTTTGTTATTCAAGATCTCAAATTTAATTACAATTAGAGTTTAGCCTTTTCAATTCCGAGAGAGTTTACATTTAATTACCCTACTAATATCGATCTATTGAGTATATGTATACTTGTATGACCAAACTAAGGCAAATAAGATATATCAGAATGAAGGGCGTTGAATCAATTTAATCAATTAGGGCGTACTTTAATTGTTAATTAATCAATTATTGCACGATATTACATCCATCTCGAATTATTTGTCATTTAATTAAGAGAGAGAGAAAACTATTGAGCTATTAATCTTCTAATAAATTAAAATATCGTACCAATTTAAAAAACCTAATTCTCCCTCAACGACCCTTGGGAATTTCCATCAATTTGTCAAGGACAGAGATAATATTAGGGACCATTATTTGTTGGTATAATTGGAGCTTCATTTGAAAAACTCCACAAATTCAAGCAATAGAAGGAACAATTTAATTTATTCATCTTGGACATATATATATGATAAACACACTATTTTTGTAAACAATAGTGACTAGCAAATTAATATTAGCAACAAATCTAGCAAAAGTACAAGTACGACTATATATAATAACTATTATAAGGTTTTTGGTCCCCCTCAAACCTAGCTAATTACGAATGGGGCTCCAAGTGGTAGAAGGTAAATAACTCAACTATCGGTCCCTAACCTACATGATTTTCACTTAGAAGAAAACAATGTAAGTAAACAAATTAGGGGAAGATAAATACTCTATCTGTTTCATATTAATCACATTTTATACGTCATTTATAATATCAATACATTATACAATCTTTCAATTAGTTTAAATAATTACATCATAATAATAAGATGTTTCTTATTAGTTTTAGATTAGCAATACATATGTATAATTATAGAATAATACAGATCAGAGTCTATTTAGAAATAGAGAGAGTGTGTATCATGATTCGAGAAGACAAACAAAAGAGACATTATCAAGGATTTTTGGAATATATGGTAGCAACGTTTGTCTATGTCTCCTTATCTCGCTAAAAGACATGTGACAATGTCACTGTTCTTTCAAATTCAAGCTCAAGAAATACAATCTCAATCCCATTTGCCTATGTCGGGAAGAGAAGGCCCCTTATTTAAATTTTAATTTTAATTTTCTAAGTTTGTGATGTTTGTTACTTCACTATATATAATTATTATAATAATTTATTGGAAGAAGATGAAGAAATTTGTTTTTTTCCTGATTTTAGTGAGGGACCATTATATTTAATTTGTGATATAAAATATGAAACTTCGTATGATTTTCCCACGTAATAATATCGATACCTAGAAGATTGAAGTAAAATATGAGAATAGGGAAACTTGGAAAAGTAAAATTGTACGAGTAACTAATATATTTATATCATGACTTCATTTATTTTGATTTGAAGAAGCATAACTTCCATTATATGCATGGAGTGGTCTCATTGTAAGATTCATTATGAGATCAATGCAATGGATAGGGTTCGACTTAAATAAATGAATTTGGAGGGGGGAAATGATTTATTGAAAATTTGAATTGAAGGTAAGACTATTTGAAATGCAATCCTTTACAATGAATTTGCTTGTTCAAATTTGTCCATATATGGTTGTTCATCATATAATTAAATCAGAAATGTTCTAAATAGAAAAGCAATTTCACATGATTAGTAAATAAAAGTCAAATATATTATGAGAAGGTATTGGGTGCGGACTGCAGTACGCATGATTTGCGTACGACAGACTTGGCTGATATGTTTCACTTGTTGGCTGATATGTTTTTTGTGTTGGCTGATATATTCCTTTTGTTAATTGATATGTTTTTTTTTTAATGTTTAATATGTTTCTTTTGTTGGCTGCTACCAGACATCAGTCACGTTTTTTTAGTTGGCTGATATCTTTATTTTGTTGGCTGATATGTAGATTTTAATTGTTGGCTTATATGTATCATTTTGTTGGCTGATGTGTTTATTTTGTTGGCTTACCTGTTGCTTTTGTTTGCTGATTTCATCCTTTTGTTGGCTGATATGCTTCATTTGTTGGCTGATATGTTCCTTCTGTTGGCTGATATGTATATTTTGTTAGATGATATGTATGTTTCATTTGTTGGCTGATATGTTCCTTGTGTTGATTGGTACGTTTTATTAATGTCTGATATGCCTCTAATGTTGACTGATATCACACATCAAGTGGCTGATATGTTCATTTAATGGCTAATATGCTTCATTTGTTGGCAAATATGATTAAAAACATACAATATGTATTTATTTCCTTCTCTCTCCTCTTTCCCCCTCTTCCTCTCTTTTTTTCTCTCTGTTTCAAATGAGAATGGGGGTTCTCATTAACAATAAACAAATAAAATAAGCCATCGTCCACAAATCCTCATGCCACCACCGATCTCACCGTTCACCGAACCCACCAACCACCGCATCACCAGCCACGTAACTCACTAACCACCGCATCACCAGCCGAATCCACCAACCACTGAACCCACCAGCCGCAAATCGCCAACCACCAAACCCACCAACCATCGCATCACCAGCCACAAATCACCTACCACCGAACCCACCAACTAACCATTGCATCACCAGCCGAACCTGCCAACCACCGAACCCACCAACCACCTTGTCTTTCCTCACTCAAATCGCACCCCTTGCCTTTCCTCGCTCAAGCCGACGCATCGCAGCCACCACCACATCTACCTTAAGCCAAAGCGGCACCACCACCACCTCTACCTTAAGCCAAAGCGGCACCACCACCACCTCTACCTTAAGCCAACGCCGCGCCATTAGCACCTCCAATTGTAAGTTTTATTTTGCTTTTTTTCGACATAGAGTTACTTATTTGTTTTAATTTGTGATTTGTTTTGATTTTGGGGATTTAATTTTTTCTAAGTATTATTTTGGTTTTGCAGGTGATGGAAGGATGGAGTAAGGGGATTTTGCAGGTGGTGGAAGGATGTAGTAAGGATGCCGCTGCCCCGCTGCTGCACAAACTATTGGGTGCGGACTGCCGCGCACCCAATAGTTTGTGATATATTATACGGCAATGTATATTATATTTAATTTGTCTCCTCTTCCTAATTTGACGATTTGTATGCTTCCATCGATCCCTTTTACCTTTGGTTTCTCTAACTCTTAAGTTTCAAAGCAAACAAAACGATTTAATCTTAATCTTAACCCAAAACTCATATACTAATTTAAGTTGGTGACAATAATGTATATACAAATAAATTGTTTATAAAACAAGAAACTCGCCAAGTTCAATTGCAATTTGTTTGAAAAAATAATTGTGCTCCCATTAAAGATTTTAACTTAGTATTTAAACTAAAATAATGTATTTATTTAAAATTGTCTTATCTTCGAAAATTTCAAACTCAAAATTAAAGATTTTTGGATCCACCACTTATTGGCCATATATATATAATAATATGTCAAAAGAGCAAAAGATATTGCTAGCTAACTGGGGCTGAAATTACCCAAGTTCCATTTAATTCCATGGTTCCATATTCCAATTTATCCTTCATTTTTTATTATCAAATTGAGCATAATTTTATAATTCAAGTGAGAATTTAAAACATGTACGTTGAGGTCAAGCATCGACCTAATTATTAATACATAAATACTCGTAGTACATATTTGATGATTTATATTGAAAGAAAAAAGGGGGACAACTAGATTGATTATTTTATGCATATTCGTCTTAAAATATGTGAGTCTAAACAACAAAAGGAGGAGAAAGAAGCATTCTGCCTTACATACTACGTATATGCTCCCCTCAAAAATAAAAATATAAGAAATACTACGTATATGTTTAATTTATGTGTGACCTACTCTAATTTTTTAAAATCATGTCTTATACAAGTATTTCATGCTCCTATTAGTGAAATACACTAGCTACCAAACTAGGATTAAATATTTTTTTTTTCTTTTTTTCTTTTTTTGCAACGCAGTATGAATTGCCTTGTATAACTACCATAATACGAGTACACATTAGAGCGAGGTTTGGAAAATTTAATGCAAAATCTAATTGATCATCAATTTTTAGTAAAATTATTAAAGCTAAGATTGATAGTTTAATTTAGAATAATATCAAAACAAATATAATAATATTACACATTAATATATTCTTTTTTATTATTTAATTGTAGAGATTTTTTTTCTTTTTTTTCTTTTTTGTCAAAGATTATTCAATCCGATGGCATATAGTAATTCTCATGGTATTTGAACAAATCTAATGGCAGATGTGTTATAATACGGAGTACTATATACCACGAGTAAATAGTCTAACTACTCGTATATATTATAGTACATTTGTATTATATTTTCAGTTAAAACAACGGATTTCGGATGAAAAAAATATATAATAACAATGCATAAACTCCCAATTAAAAGGCATAATTAGATGATGGATGGCTAGAAATAGACGAAACATATCTAAAAAAACAAGGAGAAGATAAGGATTCCTTTGTTTGGATGATTCCCTTAATTTGCTTGATATCATCATAGTGGACCATCTCTTAAGTTTTGTATGAAGTATGAACCCCATCTTTTTCCTTACAAAAAAGGGAAGAATTTTATGACATAAGCAACTAAAAACCTACTCAAGAATAATTGTTATAAATATATGCATTAATAGTATATAGTATACGGTGTACTTTTGTATCGTGACTTGTGATATGAGACCGATCATGAAATATTTAGGCAATTTCGTCAAATTTTCATTTAATTATATAACAAAGAATTGAAAAGGAATTATATTTTTGCGGTTTTGCCCCCACCTCATCCATGTTCATCTCTTTTTGGTTGGTTGGAAAGATTGGTAGAGGCTCCTATAATAACTAGACTTGACTTGGAATTGAGGGTTAGTATGTTTTACATAAGAGAAAGACAAGATCAAAACACTCAACTAGTTGAAGCGTTGTACGGGTTGAGCTTGTTTATGTACGGAGTGATTAAGTTGATTGATTCAAACTTGGTTGAGGTTGCGTCGAGGTTGAAATCGATAAAAATATATTGAACCGAATATACTTTAACCTAACTCAAGCCGAGCTAAGCTCAACTCAACTCAACTCAACTCAACATGTTAGTTATGTTACCAAGTGATTCAATTCAATTCATAATACCCATGTTTCAAGCAATGAATTTATGTTATGGGGCAAAATATTAAGCAATGCCCAATTGTTAGAGACACACCACGAGCACATCAAGGAGTCTATATACTTGAATGATATTACAAGGAATATTTTTGTTATTTTAGTTACAGGCTGTACCAAATAATGATACTCATAATTATTGTCATAATATTGAAATTATAGGCCCAAACTGGAAAAAAAAGGTGTGACAATCTACATGTTAAACTGTCATATCACACAGAAAATTTACAATATTTTGTTTATCGAGGAACAAATAGAGAAACCCAGTTGCAAACATGACATGTAAAACAGTAAAACGGTATTTTGATATCGATGTTATAAAGACATACACCCGATAAAATAAGAATGATACAAATCGATACAATATATATTATCAAAACTGCAATTTCTCTTCTATTGTTTATGTAACAAGGGAAAAAAAGAAGATAAAAAGAAAATTCTTATAAATGAATACTCTCTTTTTTCTTCTTGTCCCATAACAGGACCACTACATTAAGTTGCACCATAATGGTAGCAAAGAAAGGGAGAGTACATGGAAAGGATGAGAGCGAGAACACAAACATCTCTGAACCTCTCATTCCCTTTATCTGCAAAATCGTAAAATTTAGTACTCCATAATATGGTACTTGTTTCTATCATCACGGTATTATGGCTCCTTCTCTATGTACAAAACCTGTCATTACATAACTACAAGAATACTGAAGAGCTCTAAAATTACATACCAATTGATTTTTTACAGTGAAGAACCGCCTCATTAATTGAGCTCTCGGAATCACAAGACCGCCTCATGTCACCAGGGAAGGAACCTACACTAGTTCGAGGTGATGCTTGTGGTGAAAATGAACTGCTCTTATTCTTCACCCAGATTCCATCATCAGCTGCTCTATTTTTTGACTTTGATCTGCAACATCTCAGTTTTTCCAATAATGGGAACAAAAAGTACAAATATTTTTCAAACATCTTCCTGGACAATAAGCTCCTACACCTTCTCAAGGAAGAACAACGGATCTTACGATCACCTGAAGCAGTGTTTCTGTTCTGAAATTCTGACAAAGGAGAAGCACATGGACTTGAATCACTATATGCTTGGTTCCTTGATGAGTTAACAAGAGGCATGAGGAGGCCATCACAGAAGAGCTCATCGGCATGTACAATGGCATCCGTAGTTTGCTCCAAGAATGGAAGATTAAAATCAAAATCCTTGTCTAGTTTCTTAAACCTCTTTGAAGCCGGCATGTTTGGGTCCATCTCGATGAAAAAAGACTCATCGGATGAATCCATAGCAGCTCTGAAGGATTCACTGAGGCTTTCAAGGGATGGTTTTAGGTTTATCAGCCAACTGTACGAAAAGCTTTCAATAGAAAGAGGTTGGGATGATTCAATAATGGCCATACTGCAATAAAATAACTAAACACAGAAGACAGAATTATACTTGTAATATATATAAGCAGTTGCCTGACCTCTGCATTCTGAAATGCATCTAGGACATATATATATATACCCACACCAAACAATGAGAGCATATAATAAATTATGACTGTTATGACAAGAGACAACGATATTTAATGATTCGAAAAGGAAAAGGAAAAAGAAACAGAATATAGCAACCCCACATGTACCCACAAAGGTCACAATAGATGTAACCCTCCCAGCATCTCTAGTTTATTGTCACTTTTTTCGATTTATATTCAGTTCTGTCACGTTTTCCTAACGAAGTCTACTCCATATGAAAGTTTAAATGAGTATATGATTATTCAGCAACTAATACTTAGGTTTTGTTTACTTCACCTTAAAAATATATATATATATATATACTTCCTCGGCCCCAGGCGATGGTCAACAATATATATATATATATATATATATATATATATATATATATATATATATATATATATATATATATATATATATATATATATATATATAAGGCTTTGTTCTTTTCACCTTTAAAAAAATGTTCAGTACTTGTAAATATAAGTTAAGTTCAATAAAAATAAAAAAAAAAAGTTAAATAAAAAATAAAATAAAAAAGTTTGTTCCGTAGAAATAAGTTAGAATTAGTATAAATAATTTAAATTTAGCAAAAAATAACTTAAGTTCAACAAAAATGATTTAAGTTATAAATTTAGTTACTATCAAGTGAAGAGAATATGGCCTAAGTTTAGTGAAGTTAGTGACTCCAAAGAGCAAATAATTAAGGAAATTAGTAAGATAAGTTTAACTCAGTAAAGATCAGTTTTGATAAGAAAAAATCAATTTTAACCAGAAAAGATTTTAAGTTCAATGACTAGTTTCACTTCAGCAAAAATAAGAAGAAAGCAGGGCCTTAATATGAAGTAATATAAAAGTCTGAATATCTTGACTTATGTTCATGCACTGTACAGCCACTTAAAGGTTCTAATTATAGCTTAACCTAGAAAAAGGTATAACAGTGATTAGGGATTATGAGAACAGGTTCATGCATGCTACAAATGATACTTTAAACACTTTTTTCATACAGAAAAAAATTAATAAAGCATTTTATCTAGTCTTATGCTTTTAACTTTTTCTAAAGAGCTACATTCTGTTTCTGGACAAAGAAGTTGATCTTGAGTCACCTGCCTTTGTTTTGTTATAATCATAACTTCTGGTACTCTAATAGTATTTTAATGGAGAAAATAATAGAGCAATTTTAAGAGAATGAAATCATTATCTTACATTTGAAAAAACCCAACTGCTGCAGCAGAACTTGGAACTTGGACGGCCGCATACAATGTCCTGCAAGTAATGGTGTTTTAGGTAGAATATTTAAAAAAGCAATCAAATGTAGGCATAAAAATGAGCAGTAACCATTCAGAATATTGAGCAGTAATCAAAATTTGTAGTTCTATCAACTAGATCACAAATTGATGGGGCTAAATTGAAAATGAATGGTCAAATTTTGATATTAATAAGGCCTTTACAGCAATCAACGTGAACAATATGTTGTAAGAACTAAATAACCCAATTTAGAAAGAAAACAACTAAATAAGTGGTTTAGGTAATATAGCGGCCACATAAAATTCCTAAGCCATTTCTTATGCTCCCCACATTCTCCTACATTCCTCTAATACAGTTTTTATATTTTTAAGAACAAGATTGCATACTTGAACTTCCTCATAACCTCACCCTCAATCTATACTAAATCATTGTCGTTAGTGTAGTCCTTGTGTACATGCAGCCAAACACTGCGCCCCCTCCCAAGAGAAAAGAAGGTACTACAGGTCAGTACAAATAAGAGATGCAAAGAAGACATTAACATGAGTTGGCCTTTTATCTGCTGGCGACTCTTTAAAAATGTTTACACTTAACACTGTACAGACATATCTGAAAATGAAAGGCGGAAAATATCAGATACTCTTGGTAATCAGAGCTCAGATTTTCACATCCACAAGGCTGTTCTTCTTAAGATTTGATCCACAAGATAGATTTCCTTATGAGTGTAATCCCTACCCTTATGCTCTCAATTTACAAAGAAAGAAATAAAAGGAATACGTGCAAGAGATAAAAGTGGAGCCAAAATATTTAGCTTCTATCTCAAAGCCAACCTAGAACAGCAAAATCAGAAGACAAGGGTCCCATACTTGTCTAGTAAAGAGGAGAATAGTAGCCAAGGTAATTAAGGACCAGAAAGAGAAAGTGATTCAAAATATATACATCTCATGATGCTCTTATATCAATAATATAACATAAAATTTACAGATTTAGAGTACATCAAAACATTCATACAATGTCTTAAAAACTAGACTATTAATGACCTAGATGAAGTCATAGGTTGCAAACTACATAAGGCCCAGATTAAAGCCATTTCTGCTAAAAATAAAATGTGAAGCAGCACTCAGGCACTGCTGAAAAGAGTTAAAGAAGATAAAGCACCCAGGTAACTTCTTAGTTCTTATCCTAGGTAAGACGGGTGACTTAAAAAGGTAAAGACAGGTAGGGAGCATGTGAAAGCAAGACAGTAGTAACATAGATACATTTTGAGTTTACCAAGATATATACCTCTCAATAAATTCTCTTCATGGCTGTCAGAAAGGTATGTTTGTCACAAATGATTTTTCATGTCAGTGGTCCTCGATTTTCTGGAAACTTTCATAATAACATCATTTAAACCACTGCAGGCTGCAGCTCATGTTCTGAATATCACATTCACGTTTCTGTCGGCCTGTCGGGACTCCATATAAGAAGTCAGCGGATCAACAATAGCACTAAGATATTAGTCTGATTGCCACAAGCTATTACTCAGATCAGGAACCAGTGTTGGACAGAGTTATATTTCAAGTGTCAGATGCAAACACTTTTATGGAACTTTTACGTTTCTTTTAGTCCAATAAGTATCAAAATTCCGAATTCTTGTAAGAGAATCTTTGAGAGGAAATGAAGACTCCAAGAAACACAACTTAAACAGTATAATCATCAGATTGGTAGACGCATTCTCGCCAGCCATTATTTTCACAGGAAGCTATAATAACAAACAACAGGACAGATATGTGATCAGAAGTGGTTCCAGTAAATGCCTGTTTCACTGTGGTTTCTTTGAGTATCAAAGAACTTGACACCAATCATGGGTTGAGGAAGAAATTACAACAGACAAATGACTTTTTTTTTTTTTTTTTGGAACTTCAGAACTGAGGACAATGTAACAGAAAAAGTTAGTGACAGGTATTGTTACTGGACACTTAAATCTAGTATCCACTGTGAGTAGAATATGGAGAATATTTATTTGCAGACTTGCAAAAATTACTTACTTAGTTACATATTTTAGATCAAAGAAACATAAATGAAACAATACTATGAATGGAGCATTAGCTTTCCTGAGAAATAAACCTCCAAGCCATCTTACCTAAAAAAAAGAAAGGGAAGGAGAGAAAACATGAAAAGTGGATGAATTCCCGCAAAATTACAAAAGGCGAGGACTTTGGTCATCTTTCTGAAATGTCTGTACCCTGTCTATCTACAACTCATTGCTTCTGCCTACAGCTTCTATAATCAAAATCATATATTTCATATTACATGAAGGTAGCTAGTCCGTGGAACAGATTTGCATGGATTTCATCGCAAAACTGCAACATTACAGAAATGTAGATCAAGCTGAATTTACATTGATCTCATACAGCTAGGCCTTTTTTTGTAAGGAATGTAAAATTGCTATAGAAGACAAAATAATAGCAATTGGTGAATAAATGCTGATATCTAATTGATAGCCTGTACATAAGTAAGATTAATGAAAGAAATTTGAGACCAAAACATGAAACATGAAAGAATCTTACATTCTTACCTACAACATTATTCTACCACATACAGTTGAAAGGATACATCAACTTCTTATGCTCTGTTTAATTGATTATTTTCTTTATTTTGTCTCCATTAGTTATTGAGTTCAAGATGGTTCCAAGGATAGTTTAGATCTAAATGGGCTTCACTATATTAAGTTACAAGAGATTTGATGGTCACCCCACATAGCAGTATCATAATTGAATTGGTCTTCGATAAAACAGTACAACGCACATGGTACAACCCATTGGAGAAACTAAATAAAAGTCTTAAATGACTAAACTAGCATCAATAATGGATACTCAGGTGATAGCCATAATAGTGCCCACCTAAAACGAAGCATAATATTTCTTAAGTCCCACCTTCCAAGCACAAATACAATGAAAGACTGAACAGGTGAGACAACACCTTACTCATAAAGAGAACACACAATGTGATTGCATGGTACATTTAGCACGGACATTGGGCACTCAATAGTAATTCAACACTAGTCAGTGTTCAAGTAAATGATCGCAATAAAATGCTCCATTAAATGCCATTATCTCTCGGAATACTACGTTCAGTAGTTTAGTACCCAAAGTTATACCCTTGTACTCCATCAAAGATTCAAAGGCATCTATAAAAAATGAGAGTCCAAGAAACTATTTCATTTTCTAGGGTCCCAATCCTATCCAATCTACGTAGATCACCTCAAACTCTAGCCAAGTAATTATTAGAAAAACCAAAACCTTATATCATGCATCTATGCCAACCTGGAAATGGCTCAGTTGCAGCTAACATATTATCATACCACATCTTTAACAGCAAAACCTATGAACAAAACTACATACATGTACTATTATCACCACCTCTCTCTCTCTCTCTCTCTCTCTCTCCCTCAAGACTAAAGCCTAACTTATCAAAAGAAAGAAAATAAGAAATTTAATTGATCAACGCCTCATTTAATAGACTTAGAGGATCGTTATTCCTCAACAATAAAGATAAAAGAAGGTTACCTTTAAGTATACAACACTTCTAAACTGTTCAATGTCGAAATGTATGAGCTTAAAGTGGTGAATTCTAACCTACATTCACACCCAAATAAGCAGCCCCCCTCCCACACCCTCCTTAATCTGGCCGTAGATAAGAGCTTGTTTAGTTTCATGACAATACTACATCAACCATCTCATACTCCTATTTTTAGATCAACAGTTTCTCAATTTAGATGAAAAAGGGCAACAATTAGAGCACTACACCCTAACAAACGACTCATCCTCTCAATTTGAAAACGAGACAATTAGCCATAAAGGTCATGACATAAGAATTGACAAGAGTGGCAAATCACCCCCCAATACTCATTGAATGAGCACAATTACAAAATATTTGTTCCAAAACAAGCTTTAGAAGAATGTAAACCAATAAAATTGTTGTAATTAATCAGTAATTACAACAAAACAAGTCATCAAGTAAACCCTAAAATGAAAAATTGAAAAGGGGACACCCTAAATTACTAATTCCATCAAACTATATCGCAAAACCTTGAGCAATTTCAATAATGCAAGTCAAATAAGCATGATTAAAACCCAATCGACAACACCGGGGGCTCAATTGTATGGAAACCCTAAATTATAGATCAATTTTATGAAACAAAAAAATAAATAAATAATTGATTCGAAGGATTAATGAAACTCACGGTACTCCGAAGACGTTAAGAGTAGTGATCGAAGAGATGGATGAATTTTAATCGCCATTGAATTGCAGGTTAGTGTTATGGTGCAGAAATTTTTTGAAGTCGAAAATGTGTGAAAAAAAAGGAGATGGACAATAATTCGCGCCAAAACAGTAATGCGCGGTTGCAAACCATATTGCAGTCTTGCACCCGCCGTTGGTTATATTAATTCACCAACGAACTCTTCTGTCTAGCTGTTGGCTTGAAGGCCCGGTGGAGAATCGAGTCTTGTCAAATTTTATCATAAAACCGGTTGTACATATGGAGTTGATTTGAAATCTTACGAAATAATAACAATTGAGTTACTTTTCGGTTAAGTAGTTGTAGTAATTTTACCAACTTATAACTATTTTATTTCCTCCCAAAAAATCTATTAATTATTACTTAAATAAGTTATGTTTACATCGATCATTTTGGACATATGTCAAGCTATCATTAAAAAAAAAAAATCCGCCAATATAATATATGATGTCAGCTGAATTTGTTTTTTTTTTTTAATTATCCTACCTAGCTTATTTTTCAGAAGTACATTGTATAGTATTTTTTTAAACTGAATTAATTCATTAATAAAAAGGTCATACGGCATCTACATTGTATAGTTTTATTGGGAATAACATGTATCATTAATGTAATATAATGTATACTATTTTTAATATCTTAAGCACAACTAATCAAAAATAATTTTTTCTTCTCAATTATAGTTTTAATAATTTTTGCCTTATTATTTCATCTTTCTTATATGCATTGCATTTGGTTATTCCACATGAGTTGCCTCATAATTTAGGGAAATTCTACATGGTGGCCTCATGAATTCAACTTTTCTACGTGGAAGACAAACTTTTTTCCAACTCTCTAAAATGGCACCAAGGTTTAGAAAAAATTAACCATAGTGCCCTTTTTTAGGTTTATGGCTAACTTTTTTAGTTAAAATGGTTAACCTTTGATTTTTTTTATTAAAAAATTATTTAAATTATAATATAAAATAATAAAATTAGCAAAAAAAAAGTAAAAACAAAAAAATTCTCAGCCACCCCACAAACCCTAACCTTGCCGGAATCTGACCAGCCACCAACTCCCGACCAACCACCACTGGGAAGCAGCGAAACCAACACCACCAATAACCTCCTTAAACCGCTGCCATCACCGACCCACAAAAACCCACTCCCACAAACTTTGAAATCGCCACCATTCTTACCGCCTAACTCGAAACCACCACCACCTAACTCGAAAAATCGACTCCCAAAAACCCAGATTCACCACCGCCCACTTGCGAACTCAAATCTGATGACATAGACGAACGACGATGAAGATTTTGATTTGTTGAGCCGATTTTGATTAGGTGGAATTGGTGGGGTTTTGGGTGGTGGTACAGGCTTTCGGTGGGATGGTTCGATTTGGTGCATGCACTGTGTTGTTTGAATTGGTGGGGTTGCATTGTTAGAGAAGATAGTGTTGGTTGTGGTGAGTTTTGGGATGGTTGACTAGAGGGCGAAGGTGAGTCTTAGGTGGTGGTTTCAGTTGGAGGTCAGGAGTTGGCTGGGAGGTGGTTTCGATGGTCGGGAGTTGGTTGGGAGGTGGTTTTGGTGGTCGGGAGTTGGCTGGGAGGTGGTTTCGGTGGTCGGGAGTTGGTGGCTGGGCGGATTCCGGCAAGATTAGGGTTTGTTGGGTGGTTGGGAATTTTTTTGTTTGTTTTTTTTTTTTTTACTTTTTTTTTATTATCTTAAAATATAATTTAAATAATTTTTTAATTAAAAGAATCAAAGGTTAACCATTTTAACTAAAAAAGTTATCCATAAACCTAAAAAAAGGCACTATGGTTAATTTCTCTAAACCTTGGTGCCACTTAAGAGAGTTGGAAAAAAGTTCGTCTTCCACATAGAAAAGCTGAATTCATGAGACCACCATGTAGAATTTAATTATGGAAAAAAATATATTATTGTTAGATATTTGAATATTAAGGTCATATATCACAAATTAGTTATGGAAAAAAAATTTATACTACCGTGCATCACACGGACACTAATCTAGTATATTAGAATATTATTGTCAGATATTTGAATATTAATGTCATATATTATAATATTATTGTCAGATATTAGAATATTATTGTTTGACATATTGGACTCACGATGAATCGGTTTCACGCAAAACCTTTTCGTTTACGTAGTGCTCATGATCTGCGGACCATCACTACATACATTTGGCATCTAAATAAAGTACGTGTGTTCATGAAAGTAGACGAGTATACACAACAATAAAATGTACATTATTGTTTACTATATTATGTATAGAGTACCGTGTAACCATCGTAAGTTCGTAACGATTGAAGTATACACTTCATTTGTTCCGGTTTGATTTGTCTACTCACCTAAGAGTTGCAAATAAACATTTAATCTTTATAATTATGACAAAAATACTAGTCGATTAGTGTTATTAATATTTTTAGAATTATTATTACCGTTTGCTTAAAAAATGTACAACTTTTAAATAATTATTTATATAGATACAACAGTTAAAACTTCCAAATAATTTTATACCAATATAAGTAATCTACATGTGGGGTTTTGCTTGCTAGTTGCTACCCGAATTCTAGAACATATGTCGATCGGTCAATAAAGGTGATTCAAAGCCGGTGGATTTCATTTATTTATTATCCTTGAATTAATGTAGACTGTTGACCTTACATCCTTTCTTTAATCCATGTCTAATATGAGTATCAAGATCGTAAATCGCAACATAATACAAAACATATTCTAGTGATATCATCTATACATCATACCTAATTTAGTTAATTAACCTCAATAATAAAATTAATTAACCTCAATAATTTAATTAATCCTCCATTGTCATAGTCTACTATATACTATAGAGTAGGAGTATTACTACGTAATAATCAATATGATTCCATGTAATTAATTTATAATTTTTGGTCGTTTTCTCTCTTCCTATAATTAGAATACGGATAAGACATAAGTATATGATTGAAGTACATTTTGTCAACTTATGACCCACACAAACAACCTAACTATGGAAATTTTTCTTACTAAAATGCATGACAATGCATTATGCACCTAAATCTATAATGTTTTATTTTTAAAAAAGGCTTAGCTACTTCATACAATTACTCGTGTTCCCATTGCCAAAGTGTGAAAGTGTTCAAGGTATTTTACTCCTTAAGTCATTGATGGTTGAGGTAAATGTATACTTCGCAATCTCATATTACACTTGTTTTACGTATAAAATAAAAATAAACATTTGACATGTTATTTATTACTCTGTATTATCTTGAATTTTGAGCTATTGTATTCTTTACTATTGAAAATTTTAGATGTAGCAACTTTATCGATGATTCAAACAAGACATGCAATATGTTATTGTAATAAAACTATTGATTTTAGCACTATTCACACACCTCTCTTTGACTGTTTTTTGTGCTTTATATGTAATGAAAAATATAGTCATGTGGGATCTTGTTAGATTCGTCTCCTAATTAACTTTTAAAATATCAACTTTTCATAATTTTTGCTTATTGATAATTAAAGATATTAATGATTGAATAAGTGCGTTATTGATATTGCTGGTGTGTCTTTTAGTATATAGTTATTGATACAACTATACACCCTTTACTTTGCTTCACTTTTGACATTACCAAATTCAAATTATGCGCAGTGTTAGTTTTTTCACGAATTGACATCCAAACCATAAGCTTGAATTATGTTGAATCCTACACAAATTCACAATCATTACATAGACTTTCTAAGCATTAGTTCTCCTACCAACATTAACTTTGTATGTGCTGTTTAACAGCTAAAGTGTGAATACACCATTAACAAGAGGCTCAAAACTGTTTGAATTCAAGAAATTATAACCAAGTATAAACCAAAAGAGACGTGCCTCAAACTTAATTTCAAACACCTATAAATCACCCATAATATATATTCATTGAATTTACTCAAAATATTTTGCAAAACTATAGCAACTTCAACACGTGCCATAATCTCAAAGCTCCAAAGTTCAATTTTTAGATTTTGGACCGACCATATCCAGTTTTTAATCTATTTTATTTTATTTTGAACTTTTTAGGGTTTTAGCTCACCCACTTTGTCCACGTGTCCAAAACCCAATATTCCGCTAACTCATTTTTGACAACTATAAAAACCAAAGTTTCACAATGAAAACAAGTTCGTCATTTCATATAACAATGGCACCTAATACTAATAAGTTTCATATGTATTCATATACTAAAACATTATGTTATATTGCATCAACTTTAGTACTTGGATTTTTTGGTTCAGTGACTAGCCAAATTAGGCCTGGTTCAAGCTTGGTAGCTAAGGAAAACAAAGCTTGGATCTCTGAGAACGGAACTTTTGCATTTGGGTTCACTCCTATGTATACAAATGATCAATTGCAGCTTGGTATTTGGTATAATCAAGTTCATGGAGAAAGAATTTTGGTTTGGTCTGCTAATAGGTAAGCTCCAATCCACCACATTGTACTATTTTTAGCATGTTCGACTTTTTTTGTTACGCACTAGTTGTAAATCATATATCATATACACATCTGTTTATAACTAGTGACGTTGTGAAATTATTTGAACATCGGTCTTGACTTTCAACTAAAATATACGGAGTATTATCGTTATAATTAATAGACTCATAGTAGTGTCATTTCTCGTACTAAAATGCTTAAAATAGGCTTTAGAAACTTTTTGCTACATTTTACAATTCTTTTATTTTTATATTATGTAGAGAAGTACACGATTATAGGATTGATCCAAACTACTTTATTCATCATTTATATAAGTCGTATATATGCATACAAAAATTTATCATAGATCCATAATAAAGAAATAAAGACTAGCTATTCTCCAATGATCATATTTGTCATATCATTTTTCACTGTTCCTCTAATAAGTATTAAGTGTTACTTATTGGGCAAAGATTGCACTATTAAACAAATTACTTTTTCTAGATGAATTCATATATTTGATGTATCATAGCCAAAAGAACAAGAACAAGAATTTTGATGATCATATATACTAGTTAAATAAATTTAGTCAATGAAACATAAATCAAGATTAAAACGCAAGGCATTACTTTTTTTCCTTAGTCATTTTACATCATCCTATTGCAGGGGATGATCATCACATGTACATTTTCCCTACTAATATGTCCTGAAACATCCCAATGATTTCCTTCTCTCTCAATCTAGAGACAATCTGGCCACCAAAAACGCTGTGCTGAGCCTCGACAACACCGGAAACCTCGTCCTCCGCGACGGACGAGCCACCTTATGGTCATCCAACACTTCAAGGGCAGGAGTTGAAGCAGCTGTAATGTCAGAAAGTGGCAACTTTATCCTGTATGATAAAATGCAGGAACCTGTGTTTCAGACTTTTTCTTATCCGTCTGATACATTATTACCTGGTCAACCTTTGAATGTATCATTGGAGCTTACATCATCTAAGAAGTCACCTTCTCATGGAGGTTACTACACTTTAAAAATGCTCCAACAACCAACTTCTCTTAGCCTAGCATTAAGTTATAACTTACCTGATGCACCTGACGACACACTGTCGAATTATTCGTATTGGGCCGGCCCTGATATATCGAATTCCACCGGTGATGTGGTGGCGATGCTAGACGAGAAGGGGAGTTTCGGGGTGGTGTATGGTCCAGGGTCATCTAATGGTGCGGTGTACTTGTACAAAAATGACCGTGACAATGATGGATTATTGTACAATAAGTCATTGACACCGTCTACACGTGCAACGTCCCTAAGGCGGTTAGTACTAGAGGTAAACGGGAATTTGAGGTTATATAGGTGGGATAACGACGTGAATGGATCACGCCAGTGGGTGTCGGAGTGGGCGGCTGTGACTAGCTCATGTGACATTGCTGGAATATGTGGGAATGGTGTGTGTGTCCTAGATAGGACTAAGACGAATTCGTCTTGCTCTTGCTTGCCTGGGACTGTAAGGGTAGGAGAGGATGATGATAGGTGTTTCGAGAACTCTACATTGACCGGGAAATGCAATGGGAGACACGAAAACCTTACTAAAGAGTTCAAGATCATCGCGGTCCAACAAACAAACTATCACTTCTCAGAAGAATCTGTTATAGCTAACTATAGTGACATCCCTACAGTTTCTAAGTGTGGAGATGCTTGCTTAGATAATTGTGAGTGTGTTGCTTCAGTGTATGGGTTGAATGAGGAAAAGCCTTATTGTTGGGTGTTAAGAAGGTTGGATTACGGAGGTTTTGAAGATCCGAGCTCAACTCTATTTGTTAAGGTCTTAGGAAATGATTCGGATTGGGGTGAATCGTCAAGAAAAGAAGGTGATTCAGGAGGGGATGATAGAAGTGCACATGAGAAGGCTTTGGTCATTCCCATTGTATTGAGTATGGGGGTGTTAATTGGGTTGTTATGCCTTTTGTTGTACTACAATGTTCATAGGAAGAGATTGTTGAAGCGAGCAATGGAGAGCTCGTTGATCTTCTCGGGTGCTCCGATTAGTTTCAGCTACCGAGATTTGCAGCATTGCACTTCTAACTTTTCCCAGCTATTAGGAAGAGGTATGGCTTCAAAACTTTCCTTTGCATTAGCCTAGAAAACAGAGGAAAAAAACAGAGGACTATGTTATTCTTTGTTTTGTATGTAAGTATGTTATTAAGCATTTTTAATGTTATGATGTTAATGATTGGATTATGATATTATTTGTGACAGGGGGGTTTGGAACTGTATACAAGGGAAGCCTAGGAGATGGGACTTACATTGCAGTGAAGAAGCTTGACAAAATTTTGCCCCATGGAGAGCGCGAATTTATCACTGAAGTCAATACAATTGGCTCTATGCATCACATGAACTTGGTTCGTCTTTGTGGCTACTGTTCCGAGGGATCACGCAGGTATATCATATTTTGTGACACGACACGCTTATGTGGTGCTATTTAAACTCTTGAAAAGTTTCTCATTTATATAGATAGATCTTTAATTGTACGTCGAGTATAACTGAAATCAAACCAAAGCCATATTTGAACTCAAATCAATCAACCCAAATTACTAGCTCTATTTGTATATTGCTTTTAATTGAAATTATGTGGCTATATGTAGGCTGTTGGTTTATGAATTCATGAAAAATGGATCATTGGACAAATGGATCTTTGCTCCAAACTATAACCGAGACAAAGTACTCGATTGGCCTACACGTTATAATGTAGCCTTAGGCACGGCTCAAGGGATAGCTTACTTCCACGAACAATGTAGGAACCGAATAATTCATTGTGACATCAAGCCAGAAAACATCTTATTAGATGAAAACTTCTGCCCTAAAGTTTCAGATTTTGGACTAGCTAAACTGATGGGAAGAGAACACTCACATGTTGTTACCATGGTTCGAGGTACACGAGGATACTTGGCTCCTGAATGGATTAGTAATCGCCCCATAACCGTTAAGGCAGATGTTTATAGCTATGGAATGCTATTATTAGAAATTATTGGAGGAAGGAGGAACCTTGACATGTCTTATGATGCAGAAGATTTCTTTTACCCTGGATGGGCTTTTACGGTATGCTTTTTAGCACTTCATCTTTATTTCTTTGTTCAAAATTTGTTTTTACGAAACTAAACAACGTCGAGTTTGTAAACAACACTCACTATTTTTCAGGAGATGGTAAATGAACAAGCGATCAAAGTCGTGGATAAGCGATTAGGAGTAGCCGTTGATGAGGAAGAAGTTACAAGGGCTCTCAAGATAGCATTTTGGTGTGTCCAAGATGAAGTTTCAGTGAGACCTTCAATGGGAGAAGTGGTAAAAATGTTTGAAGGCACAATGGAAGTCAATATGCCTCCAATGCCACAAAACATTTTGGAGTTGATTGAAGAAGGATTAGATAATGTATACAAAGCTATGAAAAGAGAAAATGATGATCATACAAGTACTTTTACCGTTAACACAAACCCGTCATCTCGTGCTACATGTAGTTATTCCACTGTCTCACCTCGATGATAAAAGCCAATTTTGTTGTATTATAAGTCAATTTAGGATTTTTTAGCGTAATTGTTAATTTTTCTACAAAATCTATCTTGTTCAATATTTTTTCTCCCACTATGTCTTTACATTAATAAAAGTATTTTTAACTTCAAGACCGATCTTTAAGAATTTCATCAAATAAGTTAATTGATATGCACATTTCCAGTCCGCATATACGGTTCATCATTAGTAAATCCAAATTTCTCATGCACAGGGGTAAAGTATAAATTACAAAATTCAATTATTTACATTACTAGCATCAAGAACTCCCGGCTTTACAAATTTCAGACACTTTCTCTTGCTCTGTCTCCTGAATAATTCAACTGCAAGATCAGCTGGATTCAAAGTGCATTCAACTTCATCAATTTTAATCTTAATCTATGCTGAAGGTACTGTTCTACCCCAATTTCTTCATTCCCAATTTATAAACCCTAGATTTACTCATACGGCAACCTTCAATCTTATTTCCATATGAATAATCTCTTAATTTCCAGTTATAATTGATTGTTTTAGTGCTCAATTCGCCGATGAATTTCAGCTAAATCTAGTTTGATTAGGAATTTGAGCACTAGTTCTTGATTCATCTTTGTCATTTTTATTTGATTTTGTCATATTAAGTTGAATTTTAGGATCCCATTTGTTGTCTGGCGTATTTATCAATTTCAATAGTGAAGTACTGGATTGGATAAAGTAGAATTTCTGCTTTTTTGGTTTGATTTAGGTACATTTTGTTTGGAATACTGAAGCGCAAATTCTGGGATAAGATGAGTCCTATAAGTGAATCAAAGTCACCCCATAAAATGTAGATGGTCTTATCCTAGAATTTTGCTCTGGGACGAAGTTACCTAAGCTTTATTTAGGGTTTCCTAAGCTTTATCTAGAAAAGTATTGATCATAAGTACTTCTGATTAAGGAGGCTGCGTCTTTTGTTGTATTTAGGGTTTCCATTTTCAAGTAAGGATTCTGCACATTCAGTCTTCAACACCCCATCCTACTCTAAATGGATATTGATATATTGGGTATGATTTATGGCATCGTGAACGAAAAAAGTATTGAACGTTTGATGTAATAAAATAGAATGATAAAAATTTTGACTGCTGTGAAGAATTTCGAGTGTCCTAGTGTATGATTGTATGTAAAAATCCAAGGGTGAGATATGTTTAGCTTGGAATTGATGAGGAGCTGGAGTAATTGAGAATGGCAGTAGTCGCCTGGGACAAGTGATATTGTTTTCTTTCTTTCAGAAAAGCCAAACTGGTTGTCGTACCAGAACAAGCTTTCTCTTTTATGAATACCAATATTTTGTAACTTGTAGCCTTTTGTGTTATGTGTTTCTTGAACATCTTTGTGACCTGAGTTACCCGCCATTAAGTGTCTACTTGCAAGTTCACATTCAAGTGACTTTTGGAAGTAAAGTATTGATGCATTTTGTCCTCTGATATGAACATGTGGTTTAATTTTTTAAAAGTAATAAATTTACTTGGAATCATACTGCCATTTTCTTATGTGCAGTGAGCTGATTGTAATTTACTTTTTGCGTATGTATTTTAGGAGAAGATGGAAAATATGCATTATGCTGAGGAGCTAGTAAGAGAATTTCTTGTATTCAGAGGTTTCACTAGTACACTACAAGCTTTTGAGATGGAACTAAATATGGATGTCGGGAAAGGTTTTCAAGTGGACAAGATACTCGACTTGATTTTCTCAAAATATATACCTAAGTTTGAGGCTGAGAAATTGGTTGGCCTCCTTAGTTTCTTTAAGCAGTGTATTTCTTCCTCCGAGACAGTGTTTTATGCTACACTGTCCAAACTGGAGGCCTCTACTCTCCGCTATTATATAGTACATGCTGTGCGTTCAGGAAGGAATGACAAAGTCAAGGAGTTTTTTGATATGTTGGGTGATGACTTGCAGCAAAAAGGAGATGATTGGACTCCATGGTTTGGTGTGTTATCTTTTTTCATTAAGTTATTCTTAACCAACCTTTTTTTTTTTTGCCTGATATTACCTTGTTTGCATACTGTCTGACCTTTGCTTCATATGCAGCTATGCCCTACCTAAAGAATCCTGCTTTAGATCCTCAGTTTCGCATTTATTTCTCAAAGGACTGGCTGGATGCTTTGCATCTTTCACTAAGGAATTTTCTGAGCCAGATGTTTAGTGGAACTCATATCCTATGTTTTTTTGTCCTATTATATCATGACTAGCACTATCTTATTAATAAGGAAGTGACTAATACTGATGTTAGCTTGATGACTTGTGACTACTGCTTCATTGCCCTGCTCTTACATACAATTTGGCACAGCTTTGTAACTGTTATTGCTGATGTATTTGACATGTGGTTGAAACTCAACTCAATGTGAACATTCAGAAAATGAACACACTAAATACAGTAATACACCCCTGTGCCAATTAACTTTTATCCTGGGAGCGATCCCTGTTATTTACCTTTTTGTTGACTTCGGAAGCTCTTTAGATATTTTTTTAAAAAAAAAAAATTGAAAGAAGATATTTGAATTTTTTTAACAATGGTCTCAGCAAGTGTATATCCTGGATCTTTCAAAAAAAAAAAGTGTATATCCTGGATCGAGAAGCTCTGCTCTCTGCTTGGATTTTTTTTTTTTTTTAAATGAAGAACTCTTATCAATATGTGTGTTTTTTAATTATCAATTAAACTATACTTTAGTGACATAAAGGAGTATACTTGGTGTTTCCTTGACCTCTTCACGCATTCCTGCTTTAATGAAGATAAGTACTGAGAAGAACACTATCAACCGTCTCAGAAAAGACATTAAGCAGCTAAATTTGAAGTTATCACAACTTCAGGCTGTCCTGGAAGAAAGGGAGGCTCAACTACATCAGCTTAGACGGTAGTTTATTGCATTATTGCTGTTTTTATATAATTATTATCTCTATACCTCAAAAATGGAAGCTGTTCCTTAGATTCAAGTTGCTGCTTGTTTGTTTGTTTGTACACTAGAAATTGTAGCTTTCTACATATGTTATTAAGTTGTAGCTGAAGTGTGGACTTAGAGTTCATAAATGACAAAAGGATCAAGTCAGTTCAACCACAGTGAAATTGGCATTCATCTTTATCTAGATATCTGAGTATTGAACAGGAATTCTTTGAAATGAATGGTCAAGTGATGTAGACAACGTTTTTGCCTCACTAGACTCCTACTACAATATAATTGTTAGGAGATGATGATCTCAACTCCCTTGATATGTAGCTTAGGGGCTCTTTCCATAGGTGTTTGTCTCCCTCCCAACACTAAAAAAAGAGAGAAAAATTCTTGACTTTGTTGTTTTTCTCGCACAGTGGTACTGTGTTAATGGGACAAGAAGATAACTCTGTGCAAAGTGCTTCTGTGGTTTCTGAAGAGGCAAGTCTATCCACTACATCTAAAAGTGAGCTTGAAACTGGATTCAAGAGCCATGAAGTGGTTGGATGTTCGGATTTGTCCAATACGACTGCCTACAATGCTGATCATGCCCCAAGTTCTTCTGGAAATCCACCAGTTAGCAATGATCATAATGGAATCCATGTTTCCAAATATGGTTTATATAGTGGTACTATCATCTTATCTTTGATACCTGTTTATATAATCATTGGATTTACATATTGTGCAAAACAATGGTTTTTTATGTAAAAGTAAACTTATGAGCTGACCTATAGCAAAATTCTTATTGGAAATTCCTAAAACCCAGTAACACATGGGATTTGGAAAAAAAAAAAAATGTTATTTCAAAGGTTGAGTTCAATATTTTTTGTATCAGGAAACTAACTACACAACAAGCCAATTTAGTTAAGCATTTGATCCTTATATGAAATTGTGAATCGAATAAGGCTTAGAAGTGACATTTGATTTTTTTTTTTTTTTTTACTATGCATTACTTCCTCCCCTCCTTTTTACTTTCACCATTTGGATTTTCATGCTTATCTATGATGACTTTGACCGTGAATATATTTGTTATATTTTAGTAAAATTATTAAAAGTTGATATTTTGAAATTATATATTGAGGCAAGTTTGAAAAGATCTCACATAACTATAAACTTCCTTATGTATATGTCATAAAATGTAGTTAAAGGACAGTGTGAATACTTTTAAAGTCCTCCCTCAAAAAAAAAAAAAAAAAAAAAAATCCAAATGTTGCAAGTATTAAAGAACGGTGGAAGAATCTTTTTGCATTTGATATTTGGGCCCACACTGTCCCAAGATTAAGATAAATAATATTCACTGCATAGAGGAATGATTGACTTACTCATCAAAGTGCATAATAAATTATTAGTTATGAACTATGGAGTCCTGGTGACTATGATATTGTAGAGAAAAAGAAGTACTAAGTATTAGATTTTAATACTGCCCTCAAGTTAGAATCTCAGTGAGGAGAGTAGGGAAAAAATGTCCATTATTTTCTTCCCAAAAAGCAGTGACTTCAAGGCTCTTCATCTTATAGGTAGGTAGTAACACTTTTTGGTTTTGTTTTCTGCTTTTATGATTGCTGCTGGATAAACTAGTAGGAGTATGACTTTTAATTTTTTGAATGGGTAGTAGAGTTTGATGTATTAGTTTCTTCCTCCACCCCCTCCTCCCTGATCAGGGTTTGTCATATAAATTATATAAGTTCTGAGCCCATGTCAAGGATCCTGATGCCAATTGCTCCTTGGGTTTTTAAAAAGGGAAAAAATAGCTATTTAGTTAAGGAGTAAGGAGATTGTAGATGTTGCCAAGTGAGCATCAGTTGCTGACTTTCTGATTTTGTGACATGAAAAAATGCCTTTGTTATTAATCATGTATATTGCATGACTTGCATGTACTTTTAGGCTATCCAAAGATTTTTCTTGCTGTTTTACGTCTTGTTGATTGTGTTATGACAGAAAAGTCGGCGGTGGTCCTAGGTGAGGAAAAATTTTCAGAAGTAAAAGTGCAGTTCCAGGTAGAGCTTCATGTTTAAGTTATTTTTGGGAAATTTGCTATATAATGTACCAACTTTCACTTGTCAGCAAACACTGGCACCTACTACATTAGCTCCAATGAATATTAAGTTTAGTCATGAACTCATGATAATGCAGATAGTCAACTATACGTTACTCTTCACTTCTTCGGAGGATGAAGATGCCATCTCACTTTGTATTTTATTATCTTAATTTCATCATTGTTCTCTTAGCTCACATAAATTTCTGATGGCATTTGTTATAAGGAAACATTTCTGGGGCATACAAGTCCCATTAGTAGGTCCCGCTTTTCAGCATCTGGGGATAATATTGCAAGTGCTTCTACAGATGGAACAGTCAGGTATCTACTGTAGCTGTTCACGTCTAATTTTGAGCTCTTTCTTGCCTTTTGAAGATAAGGGTGATAATTTTAAATGCATAATGCCAATTTCACTAAATTGTCTGAGCGAAGGTATTTTAAATTGTTTTCAATCTTTTAATGTGGGCTTGCAATATAAAGTTAAATATCCTGCCTAATGATGTCTGGCTAATTACATGCTTACGTCATGGTATTATTTGGATGGAGCACCCTTCTTTCTTTGAAAGGAAATTTTTATTAGTTTCATGGGAAGCAAGATATGTATGGAGATGGGAGAGTAGTTACTTGTTTATTTATTTATTTCCTTTTAATAGAAATGAAGGACCATGGTACTTTGGTAGTCATCTTCTTTAAAAGAACAGAGATTGGAGGGGCTTAATATTATATCTTTAATGGGGAATCAGTGAAATTTAATCGATTGTTTTATTATTCCGCTCTCTATGATTCCTGAAGTGGAATACTGACGTTAGGTTTGGTTTGTTGATGATAAAGGATTTGGACATATGACTCATCCACGCCAGGATCTAGAAACGCCACCATATATTGTGGAGCGGAAATTCTGTCTCTTGACTGGGATTGTAAATCTGATCGCTTGGTAGGCTGCTTCTCTTCTATCCCTTTTAGGGGTGTGTGGGTGTACATTGCATTACTTTTCTCTAATTGACATTCAATGAAAAGTTTGCTTTCTTCAATTGATATTACCCTTTAATTATATCTCTTTTTGGCTTGACAAAAGCTTCTGATAGGCACTGCTGAGGGAGGCATCAAGGCATGGAATGTGGATGCAAAAAGAGTCGTTTGTGATCTCAGCACTGGTCAAACATTTCGAAGGTTGTTCCTGGACTAAGAACTTTTTGTAGTCCTTGTTGATTCATTGTGCTGATTGATGTGCCTACATAACAGGGTACTAGATATAAAATGCAGCCCTGTGGAACCCATTTTTGTTTCTGCAGCTGCATCTGAAGGGTATAATTCTGCTTTTTCTTTTTCCTCTTCATTTTTAAGTACAGTGATCCTGATTTGATTTTTTGTTCATCTTTGATTCTAGTTCATTTATGTTCCTTGAAAAGGAGGATAACTTCTCGTCATAAAACTTTTACTCAGTCAAACTAAGGCATATTGTTCTTTTAGTTTTTGAAAATCGAGTATAGCTATTAAATATGAGCATTATTTTCTTATTTATTTGTTCAAACTCTTCATGGCCGAAAGAATCTAGATTCGGGCTTCATAGATTGGTTGTGCTTCTCTATGTTTCTGAACTTTCTGTTCATTTTTTATAACTCGAGGGTGACATGCAAGAGTCATATGTTTGTTTTCTTTTTCATAATTAGGGATGAAACAACATATGCTAACACCATGGGATATGCTTCACTAATTGTTTGGAACATGAAGACGTGGAAGCCTGTGGTATGTTGTGGTTTTCCAAAGTTTATTAACTTAATTATAAAGATCAATCTTTTGATGACATTTTACTCTGTGAAGACAGTCCTTCCGCTTGGTGAAGATCCCCCAGCGATAACCTCTATGTGCTTCAATCACAATGGAAAGATTTTAGCCGCTGCTGCTGTTGATGGGATGATTCACATGTTTGGTATCCTTACACGTTTGCATGTCTCCTTTGGTGTGGTGATATATGTATATTTTGTTGGTTGCTCTGCATTACATATCAAAGTGAGAGTATCTGGAGACTTGGTTTGTAGGATCATATCCTGCCAAGCCCTGCATTATCCATCCCATGGAGATTCAAAATTCTACATCCTGGACCTCTTATCTGTACCCAAAGTAGAGAGATTGTTTTAATAGCCTTTTTTAATTACCCCGTAATAAAAATTCCAGATGCATGATTATGTTACTCAGGTTCTTGAATGCATAGATAATGTATTGATATCAACTTGGGACTATACTCATATCTGTAGCCAGACATCTTAGTATTCTGAGTCCTTGACTAACATAAGATATGTCTGCGGGTCTGCAAATTACTGGATGGCCAGCTCATGATTGTCCCATCAGCTCCATTCTTTTCGGACATGATGAGACAAGTATATTTACTTTGGGATCGGATGGAAAAGTAAGTAGTTTAATCTTTTGTGCAACTTCAGCAATAATTAGGACTGTTGCTGAAAAAGAATCGGATATTTTATGGGTTCAGGTATTTGAATGGAGCTTACAAAATCAAGGTCGAGTAGTCTGGTCAGCAGATTGCAGCAGGTATTAGCATTCCTGTATAAAAAATATTGATGCCACGTGAATTTTTACACCATTTTGGCTAGTTGCATGTATCATCTTGTGTATAGATGCCTTTTTTGACACAATGACCTGTGGCAAGGTGTTTATCATATGACTTCTTCATTCTTTGCTTTTCTTGCTGTGTGCTGCATCATTATAGAACCGGCCTGGATCAGGTTAAGCTGTAGAGGTACCTAACGTGTCAATGTTACCTAACATTGTTAAATTAATTTTGCAAATAGACTAATTACTTCAGATAACTACAGCTCCCACTCCTGGTGAGGTGGATTTTTGTTCCTTGTCTTTGCTAATCTGAAACTGGTTTCTTAATGGTTGTTGTATGGATCTTGCCAACTGTATATTTGACCCATACTATGTGTTGTTATGAAGTACTTCTGTTAAAAATATCTATATAGACATCAAGGGATGCTGAAAATGAACTTTTAGAATCATACGTTTTCTCATTCTGTAGGTTCTGCAATCCTGATACCTCGAAACACTGCCGTCATGAAATGGCGCTGGACTGTACTGGAAAGAGACTGCTAGTGACATCTGATTTAGTACGATCACCCATGTATCAGGTACAATTCACCTCTGTTGCTGAACTTATACATCAATCTATTACGTCTATTTCCATAATAAATTCATCAATTTCACTGGCCTAAATTTTTTTCTTAACTAAGAATTCAAAATCGATTCTGCCCCATTTAAATTCCCCACTTATGGGATTAAGGCTTTGATTGATTGATTGAACTAACAATGCAAAATCTTTTTTTGATTCTAGACCACCTATTACTAAAGAAGTAGATGATACTGGGCTGGCATTTTATAGTTTGTTTTCTTTTTTCTAGGTTGGAGGTCTTGCAAACGGATTAAAAACTCTACCACACAGTGCTGCTGTGACAACTGTCGATTGGCATCCAACCCTACCTATATATCTTACTGGTTCTGGTGATAATTCAGTTCGTGTTACATCCATTTTGTAAGAATTCATTTTAATGCCTAATTGGGCAATAGTACAGGTTCTTATCTGTTCTCTAGTTACAGTCTTAAAGGTATGGAATTTGGTTTGGAAAATCCTTTTTTTCTTCTTGCTATAACTAGATGCATATTTGTTGGAACCTTTTTTTTTTTTTTTTTTTTCTTTACTCAGCAAAGATGAATTTACAGAAACCTTTAGTGTAATGTTTTTGGTTCTTGAAATCATTCAAGTAGTAAAATAATACCCATCCCCTGTCATTCAACTATGCCTTTTGAGCCAGATTTTAATTGTTACTTTCTCACTAGATACATTCCATGATCTTGTCAAAAAAAAAAAAAAAAAAAAAAAAAAAAATATACATTCCATGATAGTGTGAGAATGCATTTGTTGTGCTTATGTTTAAAAAGTGGTAGCTAAGAAGAATCATTTTAGAAAGATGGGTGCTGCATAGATGCATATATTGAGATGGATACGTGGGAACTTCGTAAGGATAGAATTAGGAATGACATAATTTGGAGGGTAGTTGGAGTTACCAATATTTAGGGTAAGGGAGAATCGATTGTGTTGGTTTGGGCTTGTGAGGTGACGACCAGAAGATACACCGGTAATTAATGTAAAGAGTTTAGATCAAGGAGATTTTAGAAGAAGCCAACGAAGGCCAAAGATGACTTGGATTGAGGGAGTTCGAGTCGATATAAAGAGATAGGCTTACATAAGCATATAACTACTTCATAGAAGTAAATGGGGAGAGGATCTTTTTCAATGGCCTGCGTAGATAAAAACCTGCTTCATGTTGCTAACCACATCCTTTTGCAAATATTATGACATTGTATATTTAAAAAGTACGTCATTTGTATATTTGTACAACTGTTATTAATATATCCTGATAGAAACTAATGTCCAATGTCGCGTTGATTTTATTTTTATTTCTGGTATTTCTTATGACGAAATATCAAATGTCCACCCTTTAATGCTGTTAGAGTGTTGGGTGTGTGACTTTGTTTTTCCGTGTCAATGTTAATACTGTATAAACTGATGCTTTGAATTAAATGTCAGTAATGGGGTACGGGGAAAATCTCATGAAACTGCATTAGTGTAATATCCACTTCCGGAGTGGATAGACTTAATTAGTCCATGATTTACAATATATAATAGATATGCAGTCCCACTCTATTGTGACCAAGATTTGAATTAGTCTAAAGGCATAAAAAATCTGACTAGCCAAGATTTGAATTAGTCTAAAGCTATGTACTTCAACACCCTCATTTACCTCAAAAATTGTGTTGTGTCGTGGCGTGCTGTCTTGTGTTAGTGCTACGTCACTTAGATACTTCATTTTTAACTAAAAACTTGACTTTTTTCTACAAAATGGCCGAGTTTGACACTTGGACACCCATATATGAGTAGACACTTAATCCCTTTCCAGGTAACGTAGGTCTAATGGACCAAGGTTAGAATTAGTCTATAGCAATCAAAAATCTAATTTCCAAACATGGTGGGAATGACTTTATTCCTTCTCGTTTCTTTCATTTTCAAGGGGTGTGGAATATTAAATACCAATTGTAACGTCTGAAAGTAGTTTGAAGCTCAGACTTTGATACTCTTCATCTTTAGAGTAGGGGAGGATGAAGCAAAGTCCAAAAGTCGGTTACTTGTATTATTATGTGAAATAGCAGGAAAACTTCATAATTTATGACTTTTAGGCAACCTTATGAACATGATTCGAATTTGAACACTACTATTATCTTTAAGCTATTGCATGTAAGGATGTCAATTGGGTGGGTTGGAGGCGGAGGATGGTCTCTCCACACCCTTCCCCACCTAAAAATATCATACCCATCCCCGCTCCACCACTTGGATATTCATATCCACCCCATATCAGCTAATTGGACATATATACCATTTCTATTCATACAATATGACCATAATTCCCTTAATTATACGAGTAATGCTTGACTTAGACTTATATAAGTTTTTTTTTGTGGGGATGGGGCAAGTCTAGTGTAAACTCCATACCCGACCCATCACTCGGTACAATTTTTATCCCCATATTCGCCAAACCTCTCTCCATCCTTGTGGTCTTCTATTTGATCTGCCCTACTCAAATTCTCTATGCATCTTACTTATCATCATTCATCATTGTGATTAGAGTCAATGATTTCTCAGTATATATTCTACGAACATATTATTCTTGGGCTCAAAAAGTTTCAAACCCAAAATTCTCTCCTTGAAAAAAAATGTCAGGATTACTTTTAATACGAGAAATACTCTTGGTTTTTCTAGTTGGGATTTGCTTCACAAAAACCCCCTCCTTTAGCTTTGAAATTAACACCCATAAGTGCATAGAGAAGGAAGGAGAGGCCATTCGCAGCATTCACCCCACCTGTACTAAACACTACAGTCAGTATTACCGTGACTGCTGCAATTGGCCTGGTGTCTATTGCAGCAATCTCACTGGTCATGTTAACCAACTATTGTTGAGTGAGTTCTTAACGTACTGTGATGATGATCTTTGGCCTCTTCAAAGTTACACTATCCATTTGGATCCTTCCTTGATTGCTCTTGAAGACTTGATCTACCTAGATATCAACAACCTAGCAGGTACTTTTGAAGTTCATGCCAACCTAAGCTTTATTGGCTCCTTTCCTAAATTGAGATATCTTATTTTCAATATTAATTTAAATAGAGATATAGATATTCCTCATCAGGTTGGCAATCTTACAAAGTTGCAATATCTGGAATCGGAGTATAGCAATATGTTTGCTAGAAGCCTTAACATGCTGTCTCATCTTACTTCACTAAGGCGCCTCATTTTACCGAATGTTGATCTCAGTGAAGCTACAGATTGGCTTCATGTTGTCAGTAGCCTCCCTTCCCTAGAGCACTTGGAGTTGAGTGAATGCAATCTTTCTGATGCTATTCTTCACCCTCATTCTATTATTAATTCCTCCAAGTCACTTGCTTTCCTTGACCTCTCTAATAATTTTCTCAAACCTTCCTCGATATGGACTTGGATTTTCAACCATAGCTCTCTAGTTAGAATCTCCGTCTGAGACCCTATCGAGTGGTTGTAAAATTCCAAGTAGATTTAGGGAAATGACTTCTCTTTCACATCTCGATCTCTCTGGGAATATTCTCGAGGGAGATCTTTCAAGTACATTTAGGGAAATGACTTCTCTTTCACATCTCGATCTCTCTGGGAATATTCTCGAGGGAGATCTTTCGAGCATTTTTCAATCTTTATCCTGTTCAAACAAGTCGTTGATGTTTCTCTCCTTGGAGAGTAACAACCTTACTGGTTCATTGCCAGATTTCACGAAGTTTCATTCCCTAACAAAGTTGAATCTGGCCTCAAATAAACTAAATGGTTCATTTCCCTCTACTTTTGAAAGACGTTCAAATCTTGTCACATTATCTCTTCAAGAAAATCAACTTACAGGATCAGTGCCTGATCTTTCCATATTTAGGTCACTGAGAGTGTTGCAACTTCAAAATAACCAATTAAATGGCACAATACATGCAGGTCTAGGGCAACTTTCAAGGCTTGAGCAGCTGGATATTTCCTCAAACTCATTGAAAGGTGAGATTAGTGTGAGTCACCTCTTGAATCTCTCTAGGTTGCACCACTTGGATATGTCCTTTAACTCATTGTCTTTTAATGTTGGCTCTAGTTGGGTGCCTCCATTTAGATTGGACACTGTAGGACTTGCTTCTTGTAGGTTAGGATCTCGCTTCCCAGAATGGCTTCGAACTCAAACAAATTATGTAAGCTTGGATATGTCACATGCTGGGATATCGGATACCATTCCTTTTTGGTTTTGGAATCTTTCTTCAAGAGCTACATTCATCAACCTATCTCATAACAAACTTCGTGGTGAGCTAATCAATCCATCAACTAAAAATATCACGGCTTCCTCGTTCTCTGCCATTGATTTGAGCTCTAACCTCCTTGAGGGTTCTTTAACACGGTTCTTTGGAGATTATGATTATCTTAATCTCTCTAGAAATAGTTTCTCTGGGTCAATATCTTTTATCTGCAAAAGTGCATGGATGTTAGGTCTTGACCTTTCACATAACCTCTTTTCTGGTAAGTTACCTGATTGTTGGTCTGGTTTTGATCTATCTGTCTTAGATTTGTCAAATAATAACTTGTCTGGCGAGCTTCCTAGTTCATTTGGTTCCTTAATCGGGTTAAACAGTTTGCATTTGAGAAATAACAAGTTCTCTGGGAAGATACCTTCGTTCTTTTGCAACTTTACCCAATTATTTTATTTAGATCTTGGTGACAACCTGTTTTCTGGAGAAATACCAAAATGGATGGGGCATATGCTACCAAATTTGACTGTTCTTAGTCTTCGGAACAATTCCTTCTCTGGAAAAGTACCTCTAGAACTTTGCCGTTTATCTTCTATTCAAATTCTTGATCTGTCTACAAACAATATCTCTGGAGTGATTCCAAATTGTCTGTGCAGCTTTGCTGCAATGACACAGAAATTGAGACCCCCTGTAGATATTCAGGACATGAATGGTACTTTCTCATCCATCGGCCCATACAGAGACTACATCTCTCTTGTAATAAAAGGATTCATCTATGAGTACAAAAACCACCTGGAACTTGTAAAGAGCGTCGATCTTTCAAGTAACATGTTGGGAGGGATTATTCCTGCTGAAATTTCTTGTCTTACAGGATTGATTTCCTTGAACCTTTCAGGAAACAATCTCATTGGACCTATCACTGTAAAGATAGGTATGCTGAAGTCTCTAGAGTCCTTAGACTTGTCTAATAACCATCTTTCTAGCCAGATTCCTTCAACTCTTTCAAATTTGAACTTCTTGGGCACTTTGAGCTTGGCAAATAACAACTTGTCTGGGAGGATTCCGACAGGAACTCAAATCCAAAGCTTTGATGCTTCAGCGTTTGCAGGCAATCCTAGACTTTGCGGGGACCCACTTCCGAAGAAGTGCATTGAAGAGGGAGCCAAAGCAGACGAGAACAATAATCACAAGCCCAAAAACAACGATGAAGATATATTTTTGGGGCTGTATATCAGCATTGCACTTGGATTTATCTCTGGTTTTTGGATGGTTTGTGGTGTCTTGATATTCAAGAGATCTTGGAGATATGCATATTTTCGCGTATGGATTCATTTGTATGACAGGCTCTATGTGATCACTTCTCTTAAACTTGCTTCTGTTCGAAGATGTTTCCAAGCTTGATTTCTATGGTTCTCCATCTGTTCAGTTTGCTGAATACAAAAGTAGTTTTTAAAGAATGAACTCTTATAAATGTCTAGCTTGTAACATGCTCAAATCAAAAGACAGATCAATAAAACTGGAGATCCTTTTTTTTTAGTAAAGCTCTTTTTTGCTAGCGTTTTTCTCTGAGCAAGCACTTTCAGATAGTGTTTCTTATAGAATTTATGCTCTGATAGTCTGATGCCTAAGTGCAACCATGTTGATCTAATCTATACTAAAGACCAGCATACGAGTCGGTTCAGTTAAACCATTATCTTATCCAAGTCTTAGCTGTGAATTACTCTGTATGCGTCGTGTGAGTATTAGTGAACTTACTGATTCTTTGAAGTCTTCCTTTGTGTGAGTACTGAGTAGAAGTGAGTATTAGTGAACTTGCTGTTTCTTTGAAGTCTTCCAAATTGTCGACGTGATAAAACTGTTAGATTTCTTGAATGTGGTGGTGTTGAAATTTAGCAGAGTTATGATTCACTCGTAAAAGTGAATGCTCCTACTCTCCTATTCCGTAGTATACTATAGAAGCTTGAATCTTCTGCTGAAAGTGGAACTAAATGACAGGTGCTTTGGTGTGGAAGATTCACTTTCCAAAGTTTGATAATTTTGGATTATTCTACTTAATTTGGATTAGACAACGACTGTTTCACATTTCACCCTACCAAATGCTCTGGGGTCTTTGTAGCTTCATATTTCTTCGCTGCACATAAATACTGGATTGCTAACTAAAGTTGATTCTTTAGGGCATTGCCATTGTGGGATTTGTAGGTCGATTTTTCTTTACCATTGTTCTCACAGAAATTATTTTAAGTTCCAACACTTCTCGGCTTCTCGCTCTTTAATTTATCCCACCACAACGTAATACTCCCTCCATCTTATTATGAAGGGTTCGTTTTCCATATTTTACAAATTTTAATATAAATGAAGTATAAAAAACATGTGTGCAGTCATTGGGAATAATTATAAAAAGTAGTTATTTAAGAGAGACAATAATGATAAAACCTGTGTGAACACTGTGAAGTATACGTGAACACTAATTTTAAAGGGCATTTAAGAAAGTTTAGTATGTAGTCCTTAAAAAAATAAAAATAAGTAGTTTGTTAAAAGTACTTTTTATAACCCGTTAAAAAAATAAAAAATAAATTATAAAAAGTACTTTTTATAAAATAGAAATATGTAGGTACTCCGTAATAAATAATAATACTCTACATGAAACAAAAATTAAAATAGACACTTAACTTGTATTTTCTCATTTCTTTGGAATTATATTAGGCCCCGTCCACTTTACCTTATTTTTAGTGAATTGAAATTATTTTTACTGAACTTAAATTAATTTTACCAAACTGAAATTATTTTTACTGATTTTCTATTATAATTCTTCTTTAAAGATACTGAATTTTAGGGGTGTTCAAAAATCGATCCGAATCGAAAAAATGGGCCGGAGGACCAGACCGGACCGAATCCGATCTTCGGGTCTAAAATTTTATTTTTTCGGTCTGGTCCAAAACCGTATAAAAACTGGTCTTGGACTGGACCAATTTTTTGATTAAACATATGCGTGAAACCTTAAATAATGATTAAGATTATCCTTAATAAACTTAGAAAACTGTAATTATAAGTTTTTTTGTACTAAACATACAAAAAAAAAAAATATTAACATATAGTTTTTCCTTTACTTTTTTCCATAACTTTATTAAAAATTTAGAATTCTTTTAAAAAAATTCTTAAGTCGGTCCAAAGCGACCCAGTCCGAGTTTTGGACCAATTCTTTCGGTTCGATCCGGGTTTTGGACCGATTCTTTCGGTTCGGTCCCAGCTTAATCGGTCCGGTATTCGATTCTTATAATTCTAATTTTGGGTCTTTGGTTCGGTCTTGGACCGATAAACAGCCCTCCTGAATTTTACTGAATTGAAATTACTTTTACTACACTGAAATTATTTATACTGAACTTAATTGAATTGAACTGAAATTATTTTTACTTAAAAAAAAAAATTTTAAAGTGAAGTGAACAGTAAAAATAAAATAATATATGTCGGTGTTAGAGACTTGGTTGCAAACTTGCAATTTACAGTCACTCTTGTTCAGTGATGCTGCCGTTGTTGAAGGTGGAGGAGGAACTCAAATCTCCTTCATCTCACTTTTTCTCTCTCCTCACTTCCACCATTAATCAATGGCGCAAAAACCACCATTACAACCCAACCTCCAAGAAACCCACTACCCCATTCTCTCTTTCTCTAACTTCTTTCCTCTTCTTATCTCTCCTCTGCTTCGCCTCTCTCCTCCTCGCTTTCTCTCTCTTCCCCTTTTCATCTCCTTCTTCTCAAACCCACCAATTTCATCCATCATCAGAACCCTGCGATTTCACTGATGGGAATTGGGTATACGATCCTACGGTTAGATCTGTTCGATATGATCACACTTGTAAGGAGATTTTCAAGGGTTGGAATTGCATTTTGAATAATAAATCCAATGCTTTTGAGATTTCTAAGTGGAGATGGAAGCCCAGGAATTGTGATCTTCCCCCTTTTGATGCTCGAAGATTTCTTGAACGGTTTAGGGATACTAGTATAGGTACTTTCTTTCACTTTTATTGTAATTGATTTTTCTGGGTATTGTTTATTGTTTATTTCTCAGTAATGGTGATGGGTTTTGTTAGATTGGAATTTTAGGTTTGATTTTGATTGCCCTGTTGTGAATTAATTTGGCACGAAACTTCCGTTACAAATTTACATAAACTCATTATGGTATGGTTACGTATTACCGCCTACCAAATAGGCGATTGAATAAGGTAGATAATCATATAGATTTCAATTTGGTTTTATTGATAAATTTTATTGCTTGGAAGATGATTAACAGTTGGGGTTTTAAAGGTACTTTTAAGGGTACTTATGTTGTGGCGGCAACACTAAGTGATTGGCATAGTTTGAGTATTAATATTATGTTAAGATAATTGAAATGAAGTAATTAAAGAGAAGACATCGGAAAAATGCTTGTAATAGACATTGGAAATCAAACTTCCCGTCCTTGAAGGTAGATGTCTAGTGGGAATGGACTTACTTAGTGATATTCATTTAGAATATTTCCGTAGTGTTATTGAAAATGATCACTAAGTGATTGGCATAGTTTGAGTATTAATATTATGTTAAGATAATTGAAATGAAGTTATTAAAGAGAAGACATCGGAAAAATGCTTGTAATAGACATTGGAAATCAAACTTCCCGTCCTTGAAGGTAGATGTCTAGTGGGAATGGACTTACTTAGTGATATTCATTTAGAATATTTCCGTAGTGTTATTGAAAATGATCATACTGATCCAATAAAGTTATAATGTGCAGGATTTATAGGTGATTCATTGAATAGAAATATGTTTGTTTCTCTATTTTGCATGCTGAGGCAAGTATCAAGTGATGTGAAAAAGTGGCACCCAGCTAAAGCAGATCGGGGGTTTACTTTTCTTCAGTACAATCTTACCATTGCTTATCACCGTAGTAATCTATTAGCACGTTACGGTAGGTAAGCCATGTCTTACTGTGTTATTGTACAAGTGTTTTTGAATTATTAGCTTCTGCCACTGCTTGTTTTTCCGTGCTAAATTGTCTCCACTTAGCCTAATCAAATGTTTACCAAGATGATTCATTTGGTTGATCAATTAAACTATATGAATTATTACCAAGATGATTTGGTCTCTTTAATACAACCTTCTCTATGCTGTATGTGAACCAACAAGTGTGGATAGCAACTCTTTAGCAGGAAACAAAGTCACATGATCACTTGTTATAGAACAAACTTTGTACTCAGAATTTTCTTCTATTGCGTTCTTATGGTGTAACATGGATCCAACAGTTCCTTATGCTCAGTGAATGAGTTTAAAATAAAAAAATAAAAAAATAAAAAAAAAAAAAGAAATGTCTACTTGACTAAAATGCAGAATATTATTAGCATATGTTCCTCAAGTATTTACAAGTTGTAGTCTAAAATTACCATCTTGATAAGCTACATTTTAAATGGAGCTGTAAGATATCATTTTAAACTCTATATTTGCTTTCCTTGAATAGGTGGTCACCTAACACCAATGGTGGAGCTCTAGAATCTCTTGGATACAATGATGGGTACCGAGTTGACATTG
Source organism: Chenopodium quinoa (assembly GCF_001683475.1). Classification (NCBI taxonomy): domain Eukaryota; kingdom Viridiplantae; phylum Streptophyta; class Magnoliopsida; order Caryophyllales; family Amaranthaceae; genus Chenopodium; species Chenopodium quinoa. The sequence continues at coordinate 2,473,855 of NW_018744167.1, forward strand.
ATGTCCCTGATGGCAAATGGGCTGAAGCTCCTAGATTCCATGATGTTGTCATCATTAATACTGGACACTGGTAATGTCTACAATCTATACTAGATCCAGCTTCATATAAGTAACTGTAATGACTTGCATTGCTTTTTTGCCCATGCTTATTTTACTTAAATTTTATGTTTTGGATGAAGCATTGAAGCAGATCATTTGTCTGCCTTTTTACCTCCTTTTATGAACTGCGTACAATGAAAGCGCATATCCTTTGCATCTTCTCCTTCCTAAAAAAAACTCTATTTACAACCCATGACCTATACTGTTGCATTTCACAAGCTAACATAAGAGACAAAGAAGTCCTTATATGAATTGAGTTTCTGAAGCTACATGACTATATCATATCAAGCTAATAGGACTATTGAGTATGAAATTAAACAAAAATATCAGAGTTACAAGACACAGATAAAATGCTTCTAACCTCGTACCTAGGATAGTTAATCTATTGATATATACTACTACTCCCTCCATCTTATATAACGCACTCTGCCACCAATCACCATGGTGAGCTGACACACAATAAATGCATATTATCTGCATATTTGTCAATGAAATTTTCAATTTTTTCAATTTAGAACCTTCGTTCAACATTTTGAGTTATGACATACTAAACTTATCTCCATGAAGGAACATTATGATGCACCATGGCCATATAATCTGTCCATAAGTATGTACGAAGTACAATGTTGTGGAAATTTGTCAATTTTTTGTGCATTATATAGTGAGAAATAGGTCAACTTACTAGCATCTAGCCATCTAGGTTTTATTTTTATAGACTTTCTGGTTTTTAGGGGGATTTTTGATTTGTTTTGCTTGGCTATATGCAAGTCAAGTGGTTTGAGAAGGAGCAAACATGGGGTACAATCTCTACAGTGGAGGTTGGCTTTTATGGTGGTGGTGTGGGTACTCAGCTGACTTGTTTATGTTCTTTAGCATCTGAGGCTTTTCCCTCTTGTTGCTTGTTTAGTATGAATGGAAGGTTTTCTTCCAGCTATACTATTTTGCATTTTATAGATTCTTATACAAAAAAAAAAGTTGTTTTGTCTAAAGATAATATTAGCATCTAGATAATTACTAAACAAATCTATGCTTTCAAGTTGTCGTCAAAAGATTTATAGGTCAGAGAAAAGTGGAGTAACTTTGTTTACCTCACTGATATTGCAGGTGGTGGGCTCCCTCAAAGTTTGATCCAGTAAAGTCACCTATGCTCTTTTTTGAGAAAGGAATGCCTATACTGCCTCCAGTAGCTCCTGATGCCGGTCTGGATATGGTCCTGAAACAAATGGTACTGAGTTATTTGTATTATCCTATGCTTCTGTCTGTTAATTTAGTGTATGATGGGAACTAGAAACGTTTCTATGCCTATGGAACTAATAGAAGCATCAAATTGGCTTCTCTTTTCTGGTTTTCTCCTAGAAATGGAGGAGAGAGCTAAAACATTGCTGAAGGATGCTTAAATTTGTGCATCACATGTTCTTGTCTTTAATCCTATGAGGTTGGTTCAGCAGCTTGTAATCACATTTAGCAAGTTAGGCTCGCAACCCCTGTCTATCTTTGCTTTTCTTGAAGCTTCATTGCCTCTCTCGATTGTGTTGTTTATTATACCTATACATAACAATCAGTCCACCACCCTTTGAGTAAGACGCCACATTGTCAGATCCTTTGTTGCATTTCATCAACATCTTCTTATCCTTGGGAGATTGAATGAGGCAAAAGTTAAACATTGATTATAAATAGATGCATTGGTCATTTGCCCTGGCTCACATCATTCTGAAACAATTTTCATAGTAGGCCTCTTTCATGGCATACCCATCAACAATTGCACCAATAAGCAACCAGAGATCCATGTCTTTTTGTCTATCTCTGTCCTTGTTATGCTTATGTTCTTTCTCAAGTTCATGAGTTTTTGTAAATGTTAATCCTTCTTGATTTCAGATATCATATGTAGAAAGCAAAATGCGACCTGGTGCAATAAGAATATTCCGCACACAATCCCCCAGACATTTTGAGGGAGGTGACTGGGACCATGGTGGTTCTTGCCCGCGCTCAAAGCCTTTGTTATCACAAGAAGTAGGTCATTTTATCAATTGCTGCTGATTTTGACATGTGAAAGTCTTTACTTCGTATATTTTTCCTTCAACAGAAAATTTGTTACCAAAATCTGACTTATGTTTGACCTTCCCAGGTTGAAGAACTTTTCAATGTTGAAAATAATGGAACAAATGTTGAGACACGCCTTGTCAACCATCACTTGTACAAGACCCTTAAAGGATCAAGTTTCTATGTTTTGAACATAACCCATATGAGTGAATATAGAGCAGATGCCCATCCCTCAAAAGCTGGTGGAAAGAGGCATGATGATTGCATGCATTGGTGTTTACCTGGCATTACAGATACATGGAATGATTTATTTGCTGCATACTTGAATTTTGTAAAAGATCATAGCTAGTTCAATCTATTTATTGGTAGTTTTGTTGATATACAATGTTCATTCTCAACTCCAGGCCCAATCGCCCTTCATTAGCCACCGAGTCTCTATATCCCACTGAGTCTGGTTAGAGGAGGATAACCTAGAAGTCCCAGTCTGTTTTGGCCATTAAGCTACTTTAGGTTCAAGCTATAAGAACTAAAAAGGCATTCGAAGCCTCAATGCAGGATGACTCCACTTATTCAATCAAATTATCTTAGCTAAGAAAAGCCTGCAGCAGATCCTGAAAACTGCTCTAACTTTTACATATTTCTCTGATAGAGAATTAACAAGGCTCAATTGTTCTCTGTTTTCCCCACACCCAAAAAAAAAAAAAAAAAAAAAAAAAAAAAAAAAAAAAAAAAAAAAAAAAAAACACAAGGTTCAATTGTTAAAGAATAAGCCACTATGGCCTCAGTCCCTTAGCAACGATTATTAAAGGTATGTATTTTGTTACTAATTTACCAAAAAAAAGTATACACAGGTATATATTAAGTGAATAAGTGGAATACACTTATGATGATTATTTGATTTTATAGTTTCAATTATGATGAAAAAATATTCTACTCTCTCCATCCTTTATGCTTTGAATTACACAGTCTCCAATGCACATTTTTAACCACGTTTATCTTTCATATGATGAATAAAAATACTTTAGAAAACATATTTTAAGTTGAATCTAACAAAAACTCACATGATATAATTTTGATGTCTATAATAGTGAAGTCAAATTTTTAAAAAGTTCACCGTTAAAGTCAACATGTAATAAAGAATAAAAAGAGTCGGAAAAGATTTAACTATTTCACTCCAAAATTGAATTCTTATACATTTTGCAACGCCTTTTTTAAAAAAGTAACTTTGTTCAAATTTGTATTTGAATGAAGTTCAACTTTTAAATGTGCAAAACAAATCCAGAAACAGAAAAAAAAAATAAAAAATAAGAGTAATAGATTTATATAAACAATATTATGAGATTGGCTCGGGTCAAAGACTATTAACAGCTATTACTGCATCACTTTGCATCAATCAAATGCTAATTTACATTGATTACAAGTTTTAATTGAATCCTACTCATCATCATCATCATCATCATCAAAATCCATCACTACCCTGAGCCGCCTTCTCTTTACAGAACTCTCAGGTGATGCACTAGGTGCCAATTCATCCCCTGAATCTTCCAATTCACTATAATTAAGAACATTTTGGATAGTTTTAACATCTTCATCCAGCGCATGACCTCTCTTATCATTACTGGTGTCAGGAGCAGCTTCTTTTTCTGGATCGCTGCCTGGAAACCCATGATTTGAGGCACCAATCCCAGATTCAGATAGCTCGTCGTACTTCTGCTGATTACCTCCCTCACTCCAATCACTGGACCTAATAGCTTGATGCGCTGAACTGCTATGAGGGATGTTAACGCCAACATTTACATCCATATCTTCCCCAATTTCATCCCTGTAAGACAGATTTGTATCATTACACAACTAAACTATAATATGGATGAGTTAATGCAAATTTGGAAGCATTCTGATTATCTCCTGGTAAACACCAAGTATTCTGCACCATAGAAACTATTAAGACAAGTTCAATAGAAAAAATTGATCCCAAGCATAGCACAAAAATCACTTGGACAATTTGACAGCTAAACATTGCTAAGAAATGAATATTTTGTCAGACACCAGCCAGCAGAACCTAGACTGGGGGGTTATGACCCTTTAAGTTCCACACTCCCTAAATCAATGACTCAAACATTATTAGTAAATCCGTACCTTTCTTCCAAACTTTGAGCAACTTGATTGCTGGAATCTTCTCCAGCCATATCCTCCTGGTTAGTTGAAGCACTGGCAAACTTGTCCTCTGGCTCTGCCTGAACCCTTTTCATTTTCCTTTTCCTAAATTCGAAGAGTTGACAGAGGTTAACGAGAAAATTGAAACAGAATCTATGCAGGGAGGATGAGAGCGAGTTGTAACACCTACTTTAAAATAGAACCGAGTACTTGTTCATCATCTGAAGTGGACCCTGGTGATTGAACATTATATTTCAAACTGCCCAACTCCTTGTCAGATGAAGCATCCACCTTGTTCTTACTCCTGAAAAAATGATTGACGAGTCATGATACGTAACTTTTTAATTTTCGAGATACCTGAAATAAAAGGGTCTACATGCTGGAAAAGGTTTTTGACAATAGAGAATTCATAAAAGATTTAGCCCAACATTTCTGCTGATTTGAATATACTGTGAAAAAGAGAAAAATCGAGGGTTAATATTTCTACAATAAGATTAAGCTCAATCACCATGATCCTCGGTACAGAAATTTTGAGGTAGGTATCTCGGAAACCTTACAGGCACAGAACTTTGTTAGCCAAGAACCAATCAGCTATATGGAGAGAATGGTTAAAACTTTCCTACTCTCCTACCTCTTAAAAAGGGTCCAAAAAACTCTCAAAACCTCAACATACATAAAGTTTCAAAAGAAATACTCAATCTAAACAGCTAGCCAGCTAGGAATAAATACATAATTTTTGTGTAAATAATAGCAACCCTGTGATGAATTTAGTGTTACTCAAGAATCAATATAAACCTGATTCAAGAATGGTTTTTATGCAGGTTTGGCAGTTCTGACACATTAGAGCTGACTGAGAGCAGAAGGCCCAAGATAGAAAAACTTCATTTGAGATTTAATCATTTAGACTCCAAAAGCTCACAAGATATCTTTTTTTAAACCTAGCCTAGAGACGGGAGCTTTAGTCATTTAGACTCCCAAAGTACAAAATTTTTGTTACATGAAAGTATTGGCACATAATGAGGATGAACCTTCAGCTTGCAAACAAAAAATTATAATGAGTGGATGCATAAAAAAGAACATAAAAAATCTCCTACAAGCGAGACAAACTAAAAGGCTAGCAGATGAAAAATCCATTAGACCTGTTCCAATCTTGTTCAGAACAAAGGATTAAAAGGATGAAATTCAGAATTACCAAAATATTACTCATGGGTAGCAAGTCTACTAAAATAAAATTAAATTAAATAGAAAAGACTTCTCTAGACCTGACGAACAAAAGAGTCAAAGCTAGTTTATACAACTTTAAACGGGTATAAAACAGGGCATGAGAAAGCCATCATGAAGTAGCCATACCCATGACAGTCTGCTATTTCTGAAAGAAAAAAACAACCTCGAAAAAAACATGTGCATCGCAGTTCATGACAGAAAGAGTTAAGAATAATAGTACTATAAGTAAAATAAACATAACCAGATATTATATAGATTAGCAGTGGCATAGAATAAACATAAAAAATGTTCAGCACCTAAGCATCAGCTTAAGCATGAGATAGATTTAGAATTAATAACAGCACAATGCAGCAATGATCACCTTTTCCTAACAGCAGACAGAGTTAGATCGTCTATATCATCTTCTCCATCTGTAGAAGCTTCATCCATCTTTTGTCTGTTTACTTCACCTTTCATTCGAGAAGTGCGTAAACCAAGTTTCTTGAGTTTACGAGAAACTTGAGCAGCAGTCACTGCTCCATCAGGGTCGATTTCTTTTGCAATCATGTGGCTGCACCTCTTATGATCTTTGAAACTGCCCAAAACACATCAAAACTAAGAACTAGACAGATATCTAAGTTTTATATTTTCTTTTGGATAAAATGAAGATTTCTATGTAGAAGTACTCAGAACTGAATAATACACTTGGTTTAGAAAAGTTTAGGTCTATTCAATTTAAAGCACGAAAGAAACACTCACTGTTCAAATAGACTTCTAATTTTCAGCTCCTGCTTTTCATCCATGGCACGAACTCTCTTCCTAGCTTGCCTGAGAAGAGCCTCAATCAGTAACTTAGGTCAAAAACAGGACTCAACTTGTCCGCATTTTGCAGGTCAACTTTGTTTTGAGGATAACTATAGAACTATCAGAAAAAGTGATAGAAACTTACATTGGTCTCCCCAGATAAGAGGGCCCATCTGCATGATTCAAGTCCTGAAGAGTGCTGTCTATTTCTGGTCTGCCTTCCTTGTCTTGATCATTATCATTAAAAAGATGAGCCATGCTGCTCTTTTTCGAAGGAAGTTGTAATCCTAGTTTTTTACATTTGCGGGACACTTGAGCTGGAGAGACATTACCATTAGGATCAAGAGCTTCTGCGATGAGCTGAGTACAGTTTAAATTGTCCTTGTACCTGTAATGCAAATCCAGACATGTCAGTACAAGTTGTTCATAAGTTAAATGGGTAGGCCCCATCTCATAACAAACCATTTGGTAACAGTACAGCATGCTGGGCATTGTGCTTATGATTTTGAACATAAAGAATTTTTATAAATTACATGTTCCACTCTATTTTTAGACTTTTGGTTTTCAGTTTCAACATTATGTTCATCATCATTTGACAATCAGATCCAAATTCTGGTCCTCACACTGCAATGAAGTTATCATGACTACAAGGAGTATCTCAATAAACTGACATGCCAACGATGAAGCTATTATTATGCAATACACTGTTAGAAACTAACACGCTGTGTATCAAATTAAGCTATCCAATAAAATATCAACTTTTACTTGGATTGATAAACCAAACCTAATTTACTAGTAAGTGTTAATGGACAAGAAAACATATGAAACTTATCTATAAAATTATTAGGAGAAAGTCTCAGCTTGGTTATATGAGACAAAAAACTTGCATCAAAGTATACATACTTTTCGTAAAGACCCCTTATCTCTCCCTCCAGCTTATCACTGAGAACCAGTCTTCTCTTCCTATTTACGTCCCCTTGAAAATCACTCTTTAATGAATCCTCTATTCTGCAATAAAAGGAAATTTTTATTAAGGAAAATGCAAAGCACAAAATGTAGGAAGACTATCATTGGCATGATTGTATTTCTAAGGAATGTACATTGTATTATCCTCAAGACCATAGCTGTGAAAGACCTCTCCTGCAGCTTCATCAGAATCTTCATCCCTGTGGATAGAGAGAGAGAGAGTCAAAAAAGAAGAATTTCCACGAACAACTTGATGTAATATGACTTGTGAGGAGTCAGAACATCTTCAGATCAAGAAGTGCCTCCTTGACGACTAAGACACATGTTAAGCTTTGCAACATAAACTTCCATAGAGTTATCGACAATTTTTTGTCATTTTAATGCATTAAATACAGGTTGGTGATAGAATATTCAAGCTGATACCGAACATAGATATCTTACTTCTCAAAATGAGGATGATTGGGGATGCTAACATCATATTCATCATCTCCAAGTGCATCTGCTAAGCTTTTATGAGAGTATTTCTTGCGTTGTGATGGACCAGTATCATCACCATGACCCCAATTCTTAACTTCCTTCTTCATTTCACCAATTTCACGTTGGATAGATTCAACATTGATATAATGGCAATCTTTCCGTGTCTTCCAAAATAACACATCCACAAAGAGAAGGGGTTGATCCTTCATTTTCCTCAGCATTCTCCTAATAAGACTAGTCAGAAACTGCGCAATGTTCTCATACTCTTTACGTGGGTTTTCCTTCTGTTCATTTAGGATATCATAGAATATGACGAGGAAGGACAGCTGTCAATTAAAAAAGGGGGGGATTAGATACCTTCCTACTAATAATACCAACATTTGATGTGCAAAGACATAAATTTCTATTGATAATCTTGTAATGATCACCTGATACAGCATAGGAGCAAGATCCAAATCATCTGAAATCCTCCTGAGCAAGCATAAAATGTAGTGGTTTGTTGCAGTAGAATTACTCTTGTAATCCTTCAATAAACAACAGAGGTTACTAATGATGGAACTGTTTGCCAATGAGAATAGCAAGGAAGTCATCTTAAAATCAACTTCATCTGTTGCAGTAATTTGCTCATCTGCAGAAGAATCACAATCATCTGCTCCCATGGCAACAAAGTTGTCATAGATTTGATTAGATTCATCATGATTACCCAGCGGCTCATTTATTGGATTTGATTCTCCATCACCTACTGGGTCATGAATTTGATCAGATTCTGTGTGATCACCCACAGGGAGACTGCCATCAGAGTTTTGTCCCTCATCCCTAGATATTTTAGTCTCATCAACTTGACTGCAACCGTTAATATTATCATTTTCTTTTTCGTCACAGTTTGTCTCATTCAACCTTTCATTAATACCATTTCCAGTGTCAGTGAAAAGTTCTTTGTTATTGGAGGGCTGGATTCCATTCAGAATTGTGGCATCATCTCCAACAACTTTGCTTTCTGTATTTTTCTGATCCTTTTTCCTTCTTACCTTCCTAGATTTTTTTGGCGACCTTCAAAACACAGTACAATTGATAAGGTCATCATAATAAATGTATAAAGAAAAACAACGAAGAAGGCCAAAACAGAACGAAAATCAACAGTAAATATCACTAAGAGGTGTAAGATACAAATTTGCTTCTAAAAGGAATAAGGCTTTTGTCCCTTGAAATATTCTAGAACTATACAAATATGAATAAAAAGATTAAGCAGAAAGGAGTGGGAAAGAGACAGATTGTAGGATCAAGTGAGTAAGTGACAACATGCAAATCAGAGCCGTAAGAAATAGTATGCCTGCATTTCTTCACAAGAGGAGCTATAAGTGACACTTTCATGCTCAAGTAAACCACCTTCCAGGTCCTATTATTCCAAGAACACATCATTGAAAATACTGATGCTACTGGTGCTAACCTCTAACATTATAGCTGAAAGAAAAGGCAAGATGCTCATCATCCTTTTACTCGAGGGCTGAGTAATGGAAATAAGTGACCATTATTTCCCTCAAACAAACCGATATACTCTGGTAACAAAACATTAAGGTTCCGTAATTGAAATAATTGCTCATAAATAGGTATACCAAGCTCTGTCGAGCACAAGGTAGTACATGCTGGTCCTCATCCAGGTTCAGCACATTAATCAAACATACACATAAAAAAAGAAGCAACTTGCAGGCTTAAAAACATTTGAGGATTGAAAAGGCTAGCAGGGCTTGTTGTAATTAATTACCCTTAATGTGCCATGTGCTTGCAGCTTCTCCATTAGCCTTATAACTACATGAATTATCTCCACCAGATCAGCAAGATCACTAACAAAAGATAGAATAGCAGCAATTAATAACTATGTAACCAAAATTATCTATAAAAAAATTATAATAATTACAAAAAAAAATGTGGAAGTAGAAGATGTAATGCAGTCAGTAGATGCTAATTTGAATTCATATTGGAGAAAACACTAGAAATGATTACTTTTCAACTCCAAACTACAGTTTATAGACCCATGAAGTATGGATGGCAACACACCTTTCAGCTCAAGTATGGAAATGGGGGACAAAAAAAAATTTGTATGGATGTAATTACTTTTTCACCCCAGCAAGAAATCCACAGTCCACACAAAGGACTCATAAGGTCAATATGTATGCACTATTACTATTAAACAGGTGCACTATTACTATTAAACAGGGAAACCTTGTTTTCCTAAGATTCTCAACAAATAACATTTTACAAAGAGACTTAAAGTGGTAAAAAAAAAATGGCAGCAATAGATAAGTACTTGTAGTAAAAATAGAAACCACTTCGCAAGATCAGCCTAAAAACTTCAACATTGGTTGTAAAATGTAAATTCATAATAAAGGCTTTAAAGTTAAAATGACACAACAATGTCCCTATAACAAAAGATGAAAGTCACCTTTTAGGCTGTTTATGAGCATTAAATGATCGGAACATGTTCAAAAGGAATTTGGTCAACCCTTGATCAGTTTGATCATAGAATAGCTTGTAAAGTATGATACGAGCAGTTTGTGGTTCTCTGGATTTTTCAGGCATCATCTTGAGCACCAAATCCAACATCCGGATCTGTTTAAACAATAACACAGAAATACAACAGATTATTCAGGAGACAATAAGTTGCAAAATGCAGCTTCTCCATACTTTAACTTCCATAATAACATTAAAAATAAAAACTCCAACATGCTAGTACTGACACAAGTCAGATGATTTAGCAGCTTCGCACCTCTAAACACCAAAATTAAGTCTTACATATCAAAATTCACGACAGAAACATCACAGTAAATGAAAGCAACCAAAAGTGCAAAGTTGTGAAAATGCTAAGTAAATCACTGAAAGGGATTGATGACGGTAGCTGAAATATAAAGCTGACTACATGCCTTTTTTTACAAGAAATTCCTCCAACTATACAAAAAATTTATAGAAGAAGCTTTTGAAGAACCAAGACTCAGGTTAACTGATTTGGGAAAATAGATCACCTAAACTATAATCCTCTTTCACTGATAGTATATAGATAAAACATACATCTCCCTAATCAAATACAATAGGTCTTTAGCAGTGCGGCTACAAGTTTGGTACCAAAGCAAAATGAAGTGGTACTTGAGTGACTTGACACATTTTTAAATTCTAAACATGTTATAGCACATTAGCACACATGGGAAGAAAAAAAAAGGCAATTCAGGTCAGCTTACTTTGACTTGAAGAGCTGAAAATTACAAAGGAAACATAAACGTAATATATAAGCAATTCACTATTTATTTATCCACGTGGTTAAGTGTTTTTTCAAACAAGCATTTCAGTGGATGTCTTCCACATAATTACAAAGAAATTGATAAGAAAACCAATTCCTTTCTTTCCCTTTCTGGTTTCATGATAATAGAAGGTGGTTGCAGAATTTTGATTAAAAAAAATTATACCATAGTTTTCATGAGAGATCCAGATATTGACAAAAATGGATTGTTCTTTGTTTCCTTCAAGCCTTCAAAAGCTAATTGCCACTTTGCTATTACCAATATAAACATTGAATCGTTCATGGTTGCTGCAATAGGCCCACATATGTCACCTTTAAACCATGTGCTATCATCATCATCATCATCATCATTGAGAGAAGAATCATTGCTGACATCTGTATTTGGCTGTTAGAAAAGGTATAGGTTAGCTAAAGGAACCCAGAGATAATGGAAATTCGATTACACAATCATGAAGCAATTGCACAACATTTCTGTTTCTAACTACAGCTTCCAAAGAACGTATATCTTTATAAAACATTATATTTGAGCACATGTAATGATAGGGTGTATTCTGTATATCCTTCATGGGAATTGGTCTTCTCAAAACAATAGTTGACATCTGTTAAAGAACTGAACTGAGTATGGGTTTCTGACATGAATAGGTGAAGCATTAAATAATTCGTGTACTCACATTTCACGATGCTTACTCTCAATTTGATCTGGCAGATTAGGAAAAATGATAGCTACTAATGATGCTTTACACATGCTATGCGTTATATTACAAGATTTTCAGCCCTTGCTTTATATATACAAGGTTAGTGACTTGAAGCAATGCTCATGAGAATGACCCTAGAAACACATCACATTATCACACAATATCAAGCATAAACAATAATAAGCGATTAAACTACCAAATGTTGTCCGATGACCATTTTTAACAAGAACTTGAACATTTTCCGAAAGTGCCAAAGTTATGCAGCAGGTGCTTATAAAATATAAAGTCATCAACTTTTTAATAAGCTTTTACAATCAGAGATTCCCTTAACCAGTTTTCTTCTGCACTTCAAGCATATGAATTATAAACTAAAATGCTCAAATACTGTTTTATGATTAAAATATCCTTTGGTTCTTCAAAACACTATTTTCTTTCTTATGCATGTATATCCAGTAAGCAACTTCTGGGCATCAAAAGGCACATTTGCCATCCATTCTTTTGAAAGAAAGTGAAAAACCATAGACATGTAAACTCTTGGGAGTCATGTGCATATTCCAAAAACGTATCTCACCTTTGTCAGCTGGGATTTATGATACTGAAAAAATGTAACAAACTGAGCAAGGTGAAAGAACATTTGCAAATCACTGGTTTGTATCGCATGGTGCTCCTTCTCAATATCATGGGCAATGGATTGCATCAGCACTGATGAGAATGCAAATCAGTTACCTGTTCAGATACAAAAAGAGCGTAATCGTGAAAATATAAATGTATTTAAAAATCAATACCATTGTATCCCCCAATTAGAAATTGGTTTAGAAAGTCATGAAGCCTCTCCAAAATGCTTCGTTTCGTGGTGGGAAGTCGAGTGTAATCTTTCACAATTTTTTTTTGTGGACCACGGTGGACTTTCTCTGATTTCAGCAGTTTAGTATCACAAGATGCAGAACTAGGCACTCCCATGCACATTGTTTTAGAACCATCCTATTAGTTGGAAGAGGTTTATATTAGTAACTAACTTGAAACCATAACACAACGGGCATCAATTAACAGATGGTTCTTACCAAGGTAAGTCGTGTAAAGGCTCCACTGAACTTTGAGTGCCGACTAGCATGCAGTCTGGAATGTTTTCTCTTTTCGGTTTCCTCTTGCATGATACATTTAAGACTTTCAAGACAAGGTTTGGCTTCTCCATCAACCTAAGAATTTCAAAAAAAAAAAATGAAAAAATGATTTATTAGAGTGATGGTGCACAACTTGATCAAGTAAGCCATAAAAATCATGTATTTATTATTTACTCATATGGGACAATTTTGAGTAGATACATTGCATAAGAAACTCTTACAAATTAATATTTTAATGCTTAAGAAGTTTGAGTCCATAACTAGACGAGAATGAAGTCTCAAACTTGGAGCTTAAATGTCATAAGAAGAGGCAAGAAAGCCAACCTTTGATTCCTCCAGGCAGATTTTAGCAATTAACTCTGCATCTTGACCTGTAAATATGTGATGATATATTTCTAACAAGAGCAAGTTGTCATGCCGAAGATACCGACAAGAACTACCAACATGCTGAGTTATAATGATAATCAAATCCATAACATTTTCTCTGAACAATAGGTCTAAGAAATCATCTCGCAAGGATAAATATAAACTTGCAGAACCCGATGCCTTTTGATGCGCAGAGATGTCTTGCACAGCTAGAATATTCCGGAATAGTGTCAAAACCAGTTGGACCAGCTTCCAATCATCCTCTGAGAATGCGTTACTGCTCAGCACAGAAGCAGTAATGAGATCACGGCAATAACATGAAAACTGAATGAAAGAAGCATGCTAATAATAAACTAAAAATTACATATCTTTGAGCCTTTATGTTGACATATCAAACAACAATCCACTATAGTTCCCACCAAAGTCAAGTCTAGAGTTTTGAATGTGTCCATCCAGCCCTATTTAATCTTAAGTTTGATAGAAGGACGCTTCAATAAGGCCGGAAGTCACCATGCATTTCCACAAACTAATAGAAGAAAATTTAAAAAAATTAAAAAAAAAAAAGGTAAACAAATAAGCAGTAATTTCAAGATGATCAATTTAGACATTTAGCAAAGCGGGATGAGCCCATATGATCTACAAAGTGATATTAAGTTCTGACATTCACACAAAAATGTGCTGCTAATAGTGTACAGAATAAGCATAAATCAAACGCAGTTCAAAGCTCTTCCGAGTTCGGAACAATTTCCCTATGGTTTGAAGCAACAATCAAATTAAACCTAGGCTACAGGGAAGGAGAGTAAATTCACATGAGCTCGTGTAAATTTAATCTCAAAACCAATTGAAAGTGAGATCCCTACTCTTGTGCACACATATTGACATATACACATAAGGGGTTTAGACAAAGCAACTTCAAGAATAAAGAGCTCAATTTCTGCATACCATTCTAAATTTTCAAGTGGCTTCTCCAACAACGAGAGGATCACGGCAACCATATCACTGATAGTGATAGCAAACTTAATACCCCAAAGGTATTCAAGCTGCTCATTGAAATCCTTTGAAGTAGCCTCCAAAGGCATAGTAAGAAACACCAATACTTTCACTGCAAACCCAGAAATCACCATCATTAGCCTCGATTCACCGCATATTCATCTCAATTACAACATTTCATTCATCTAAAATTAATCATATACCTGCATTTAAGACCAAATTGCGATCATCTTGACAATGCTCAATAATGGGTATCAAATTCTTTGACACAATGTCCCATTTACACACTTGTTTAAACACATCCCGAGTTGTCGGATCATCTCGACGCAAAAACCTCAACAAATCCTTCAGATTATCTGCCAAACAAATCAAAATCACAACAATGCAATAAATAAAATCTGACAAAATCGGAAAAACAAAAATTAGGGTTTTGTTCAATCAACAATTTTTTACCTAAACAGTAATCATCTCTGGAGTAATAAACACTTCCCTCATCCTCCTCAATTGACCCAAGCCCACCACAAATTACTGACAAACCTTCTGTATTCATTGCTGAGTAATTTTGGAGACCTGCAAATTAGGGTTTTACCAAAAAAAAAGGGGTAGAAATCACTATTAAAAGCTTGATTGGGAAAATTGGGGATCCAAAATGTAAGATTACGAGTAAGCAGATGATCAAAATAAATCAGTGATTGCGAAGAAGAAGAGAGATTGATAAGAAAGTAGGAGAGCTGGGAAATGGATATTGCAGAAGGGTTTGAAGTTGTTTAGGGGTTGTGTTGGCGGGAAGTGTTCTCCAATTCTCCCGCGCTTTGGCTCATTTTGCATTTCACGATTTTTTAAGAAGTATATCCTTCTTAAATTGGCTCATTTACTTTTGGACCAAGTTAAAACAGTAGTAGGAAAATATAAGTGTGTTTGGTAAGGTAGCGATTTATGTAGCGATTAGTAGTAGATGTAGTGTTTAGGCAGCTAAAACGTTAATAATATTAGCATTTGAAAGGTAGCGGGTAGTTTTTGACAAATTTTGTTTACTTTATAAATATTATGCATGTATTTTTATAGTATTTTAACATTTCAACCGTTAGTTTTACCAAACAATTATACTATTAGCCGTTGTATTAACCGCTAACCTATACCCCATTATTAATTGACAGCTACTCGCTACTATAACAGCTACCCGCTACTTAATCGCTAAAAGCTACCCGCTACCACTAATTTTGTCAAACAAGATCTTATTACGTGCCTGTTTTATGTTTTGGGTGACCCAAAATGCTGAGCCTGTTTCAAAAAATGTTATAAATCTTGCTAATGAACGTCTCGGGACATTAGATAACAATCAATTATACTTCCTAAAATGGTTTTAATTTGGGAATACATGACAAAATCACACGTCGATTGTTGTAATTAATTATTTCAAGTCAAGTCTTTTTATCTAACGCCCCTAGGGCGTTCGTTAACTTTTGCCAAAGATTATAGTACATAATTTGATCATGATCCACATAACTTTTTACCTTTCTCGTATAAAATTCTCTTGCACAACCATAAATTTCCTTCTTATCAAATGTTTTTTTTTAAACATTTTTAATATAAAATACACCTATTTCCAATATGTCACTAATTATTTTTTATCTTTTCCATATACTCGAGTAATATATCTTATAAAAACTTTTTTTTCTTTCCCATATAATGATTATAATACTCCCCTACTCTCATTCCTTCGTAATTTCCGTAAAAAATGAGAAACGAACATGTAATAAAGGGACGGAGGGAGTGCAATATTATGAACCCTCCGTACCTCTTTTTTTTTTAAGGATAGTCCCTCCGTACCTTGATTTTGCCGCATTTTCCTTCTTACTTTGTCCCTTTAAAATTTTATCTTTCTAGTGGTACATAGTGCTTTAAACTTTATCGGACTAGATGGGACCAGATTGAAGAGAACTGATCCAATCTCCAAGTCAGAAAAATAAAAAAATTGTCTTTGGTCTTATTTTGGTCTTGGTTCGAATATTATTTTTTAGTTTAACATTTAGAACAATAAGTTGCTAGATTTTTTTTTGAATTATACTCCATAAGTTATAGATACTTTGTTTTTACATTATATGTTTACAATAGGCATTAAAAAAACAATTATTTGATATTAATTTTTTCATACTTTTATGTTTACATTAGATAGTATCACTCAATAACATTTGGGTGCTAGCAATATTTTTGAATTATACCCCCTCCGTCCCTTATTTTTTGTCTCATTGCAAATATATGGGTCAAACTTTTAAAACTTTGACCATGAATTCTCGTTAATCTATAAGTGATAATATATTCAAGTGGGATCTTGTTAGAATCATCTCGTAATATATTTTATTAATATTAAGTTTTTATAATTTTTACGCGTATAGAAATGAAGATATATACGTTTGAAGACATGTCTTGAAAACCGTGAAAAGTCAAATGAGGCAAAAAAATAAGGGACAGAAGGAGTACTACTTAAGCTATAGATTTTTATATTTACACTAGATGTCATGTCATTGTTAAACTCTTATATATGCGCCTTGTTCATACAAAATAGTTCTAAGGGTGTTAGTTTGTTCTATTTAATTTTTGATGATATTATTGACTTGTGTTCTAGTTTTATTAGTGTTCGTTAAGTCTTTTGTTAAACGAGAGAGAAATAATGTAGCGCATGATTTAGCTCACCTTCAACCACGAAAGGTTGGGCAAAGAGTGTGGAACGATGTAATCTCGCCTCGGGTTTTAGCCTGTGCTTCCAATGATGAATTATAAAAGAGTTAAAGCTATTTTTTGTATTTTTTTTTATTAATTCTATATTTTGTTACATATTACTGATGTTCACAAAGATCCTGTTTTTTTTGAGCTTTCTGGACAAGCAGAGCAGAGCAAGTTTTAGCAAAGCAAAACAGGTTTCAGCAAAGCAGGGCTCAACAGAGCAAAGCAGGGCTCAACAGAGCAAAACAGAGCAGTGTTCAACAAAGCAGAACAGAGAGCTAAAAAGAACGGGGGGCTAAGCTATACTTTATTGTAAATCTTAGAAATTAGCAAAGAAAACAAAAAAGGAGATCACCCAATTGCCTATTATAGTCTTACCCACTACAAACCCTCCCAAATTCCCTGTCATAAACCACACATCACACTGTTTTCTTCGATACAATCGAAGCACAATCAATTTTCTCCTTCTCTTGCTTGCTTTCATATCCAACACTGTCGCCAACTCTCCAACAACAATCTCACTTTCAACACAAATCTTGCTAATTCTCTCTCCTACTCTTCAATGGCTGCCTCTTCTCAAGCTATCTTCCATGGCTCTGTTCACACCATGCTTTCCTGCTCTTCTTCTCCCAAATCTGACACTCTTGGCTCAGTCAAAATCCTCCCTTTTAACCTCCGCCGTCACCGGAGTACCAGTTACCCCCGTGCCTGCCGCCGCACGGCCGTTCCTGTCTCTGCCAAGAGGTCTGCTTACCCTGAGCTTATTCCTGTCTCCCCTGAAGACGATACCCAGGTCACCATTTTTGTTATTTTATCTATTTTTGTTGTTATTTTCTAAATATAATTTATTCCCTTTATAAATTCTTTTGTGGGTTTTAAAATGTAGGAAAAAGTTTGTCTTTTTATCTTTACATTTTCAGTTTTATAGGTTTGTATAGTTTTTTACATGGGTGTCTTTTAATTGTTAAATTCGCTTAATTGAGCTTTTTTACAATTGGATTGCATTTTTGGACTAGTTTACTGCTTGATTATTAGATTTTGTCAGGGGATTTGTTTTATTTTTATGATTTGGGTGTAATTTTGGAGGTATATCCCTGAATTTTGTCCAGAAAGCTGACTGATGTATTAGTAATGGTTAAAGTAATTGGATTTAGTGATCTTCTGTGTTAACGATATGCTTCGTTTCACCTCAAGTACCCATGTCATATACTGTTGTGGGTATGATACACTGACACTTAAATTTGGACCAAATTCATGCAAAATTGTTATAAAATGGCCGTGTTTGATATCCAGACACTTTTAGCTGGGTGTGAGTTACATAGGTGTTTATCAATTAGCTTAAATGAAACGGTTTTTTTTTTTCTTAAAATTGTGATTTTTTGAATTTGGAAAACGTTTACTTGGTTAATATTAACTTGAGTCTTCAGGTAGGAGAGCAATTTGAATACCTAAGCGGAACCCATCTTATTGGGGAAGCAGCTGCTGGAAGGTGGTCTAAGCCTAAGCCAATCGTTGGGCGCAAAACAAAGATTGTTTGCACCATTGGTCCATCCACTGATACACGTGAAATGATATGGAAGCTTGCTGAAGCTGGGATGAATGTAGCTCGACTAAATATGTCCCATGGAGACCATACATCTCATAAGAAAGTCATTGATTTGGTCAAGGAATATAATGCTCAATCCAAGGACAATGTCATTGCTATCATGCTCGATACAAAGGTGAGCATAGCTTCTCATTTACCGACTACTTTGTTGATACTGCTTGAAATTTTTTCTTCTTATTGGCCAAATCGACCTTTCTATATTGACACTGTTATAGGCTTATAGCTGTAGGAACATATATTTAGTACATTTGATCTTGTACTGCACGCTGCCTGATGGTTGAGTTAGCGAAAGACTCACATTGTGCTGGGTTTAAATTTTTATGGTAGGCATCCATTTTTTGAGGGGTAGTTGCTGTTTTGTTGCATTAATTCAGCTATCGCCAACCCTTGATCTTTTATTATGTTGACATGTTCAAGTGTCTAATTAGATTTGCCAACTATTTTCCGCCTTTTTGCAAATTTGATATTTTGTATAGTTACTGTTAAACAGGTTTGAATACCTTCTGTGCTTGATAATTTACCCTAAACCCAACTAGATGAAATGGTTGTTTTGACCTATTTGAATAAACAGATGTACCAATCTAAACACTAGCCTGCTTATTTTCTGTCCAGTGTGTGTTTTGCTGCCATTCTGGATCAGCTTTTGCAAGGTGTAGTGATGTTGTCTACTGTTTATTTATATTTCAGATTTGAAATTCACATGCATGAGCTGCTGCAGTGTAAATCCCTCTCCCTTCTAGGGCCTGTTTTGGTCACTGTGATTTTCCATAGATAGACATTGAGGTAATCTATAGTCATAGGTTAGTTTGATTGCATTGTATGCTTATATGTTAAAAGATGAGAGAGAGAGAAAAAAAACTCATGCGAGGAGGAGAGAGATAGAAAGAGCCATTAGCCAAATAAAGCAATGTTGCAATTATTATGCAACTTTTTATAGAGGAATATGGTGTGATCAATAGAGAACAAAGGAAGTATTATATCTTATCAAAGTAAATATATAAACAATTATGGGTTTTGTGCCCAAGGAGAGGATAATGCATCAGTTAATTATTGGAATTCACAAGTATCAGTCAATAGACTCAATACAGTTCATATTAGTCTAGAATATGGTCAAAACTTGTTTCATAATTAGCTATAAGGTGATGGTCTATGATACTTGTATATATAATTGACTATATCAGCATATGTGACTATGTGAGGCTTATACGTTTTCATTGATGGGAATAATTACAATGATGTTTGTTTTACTTTTTTCCAGGGACCTGAGGTCAGGAGTGGTGATTTGCCACAACCAATTAACTTAGAAAGTGGTCAAGAATTCACTTTCACAATCAAAAGAGGAGTAGGCACAGCAGACTGTGTCAGTGTCAACTATGATGATTTTGTGAATGATGTAGAAAAAGGCGATATGCTACTTGTTGATGGTATGAACTCACTTTAAGTCCTGTCCTAGTTGTTATCTGCACACACTAACTTGAACTAAGGGACTGTGTACAATTATGATTTAGTCCTATTTATTCATCATGCACTCCTATTTTGCTGATTGCAATCTACTCACTGGCTAAAGAGGCAACATATATTATCTCCTTTGAGATTTGTTGTATTTGTTGTATTGTCCCTAGTGTAGGCTAGTGGTTCATATATTTTCTTACAGGATACTAGAAGTCATTTTTCTCATGAGAGAAACAAATGTGTATCTGATGATACAATCTCCTTGTATTGTGGCCTATTGTGCATATACATCTGTCTGCCTTATGAGTTCAGTCAATGCTGCCAGTCTGTTATCAATTTACCAGCTTCAATTTTGGGAGTGAAGGATGTAAAAGATACATGCTCTGTCTAGATGTTCAAGGTCTCTCAGCGTTTTATTTTGACAGAAAAAAGATCATTTGGTCTTGTATTCTTTGAAGACTATGTCTCTAATTTCTGTCTCTTGTGGCTGATATAGAGCCTTTCTGATAGTTTTCTGGCAAAATTGCCTCGGTGTATGTTGGACATCATAAATGTGTATTTTCTTTTTATAAATGCCTGCTATTCTCATGTTTCTGGCTAATGAATTAAATTAAATCATTTTTAATGATTTTATAATGCTGGTTAGGTGGTATGATGTCCTTACTGGTGAAGTCGAAGACGGAAGATTCTGTGAAGTGTGAAGTTGTTGATGGTGGAGAGCTTAAGTCAAGGAGACACTTAAATGTCAGGGGAAAAAGTGCTACATTGCCATCTATTACTGGTTGGTGACATGATTTTCTGTTGATCTGTTTTATCCTTCTATATAGATCACATCTATTAGCCTTCTTATTTTGTAGCTCTGTCATTTTTTTTATATCTTTTTATTTTTATTTTTATTTTTTATTTTTAGAGTAACTCTCTTTGTGGATGCTGCAGAAAAGGACTGGGATGACATCAAGTTCGGGGTAGACAATGGAGTTGATTTCTATGCTGTCTCATTTGTCAAAGATGAAGTTGTTGTTCATGAATTGAAAAACTATCTGAAAAGTAAATACACAGGCTGAGTATAACTGCTAAAATGATGTTCTAAGTAAGCATATAATTTACTTTAGTTCCTAAACTAATTTTCTTACTGCTTTGGTTCTTAGGTCGTGGTGTTGATATCCATGTCATTGTAAAAATTGAGAGTGCAGACTCCATACCGAATTTGCATTCAATTATTACTGCTGCTGATGGGGTGAGCAATTCATTATTATTACTCAGTAACTGTTCTCAAAAAATGATTAATCTGCTTCAGGACATTAAGATTGTGGTTTTCTGACGAGTATCATGATGTAAGTTATGTCTCAATATAGAACACCTTCTTTAAACTGTCTTAAAAACGGCTAATTAGATGTCCTTCATTGTTACTCCCAATGTGAGGCAGCAAGCTGCAGTTGCAATAGTGGACTAAGGATCAATTGGCATAATAGGGGTAAGGTTGTGTACATCTGACTTCCCTTCTCGCCCAATGTAGGAGCCTCTTTAGAGGCATCAGGATGATAAACATGTTGCTGCAAATAATGGCCACTCAACTGCCAAAGCATCAGTATTGTGGACACCGGCTTCATTATCATGTTAATTCTCTCCATTTAGATCACCATGGTTAACGACCACCCAACTGCCAAAGCATCAGTTGTGGACACTGACTTCATTAGCCTGTTAATCCTTCACTTAGATCACCAAGATAAATATATGTTTAGTTTTGGCTTGGATGTTATCTGTAATGCATTAAAGTTTATTAGATAGTGAAGGA
Organism: Chenopodium quinoa; assembly: GCF_001683475.1. NCBI lineage: Eukaryota > Viridiplantae > Streptophyta > Magnoliopsida > Caryophyllales > Amaranthaceae > Chenopodium > Chenopodium quinoa. Next base: position 2,495,636 of record NW_018744167.1, read on the forward strand.
TAATAATTATCACGAGGACCATTGAGTGGGATTGTGAAAAAGAGTAAGAACAGTCAACAGTGTATAGAATATTTGAGTGGTGGAGGATGGCCACTAGTTACTAAACAATTTGTTTCGAATACTTCTTTGTAGTCTGTCTGCTTCAAAATGCTGGATAACCTTACAATTTTCTGCTTTTATGTTATAGGCTATGATGGCCACTAGTTACTAAACAATTTGTTTCGAATACTTCTTTGTAGTCTGTCTGCTTCAAAATGCTGGATAACCTTACAATTTTCTGCTTTTATGTTATAGGCTATGGTGGCTAGAGGAGATCTAGGTGCTGAGCTTCCCATTGAGGAGGTTCCTCTTCTACAGGTAGTTTTTGGACATTTAATTTGTAAAGGCGTCTTTAAAGCTGTGGAAACTTAGCTACTGGGCTGAAATAAACTTCTATTTGCTAAATGCAGGAAGAGATAATACGATTGTGCCGCAGCATGGGCAAAGCTGTGATTGTAGCTACAAACATGCTAGAAAGCATGATTGTTCACCCAACACCGACACGAGCTGAGGTATCTGATATTGCCATTGCCGTTAGAGAGGGTGCTGATTCTGTTATGCTTTCTGGTGAAACTGCTCATGGGAAGTATGTCTTTTTGTCTTAGATTTCTTTCATCTGATTGATTGCAATAGACCTTATAGTTTTCACATGCTCTAGAGAGATTTTTAAATGCTTGGTGTTAAAGAGAATTACTGCCTGTCACTATTTCGCAGATTCCCCCTTAAAGCTGTCAAGGTTATGCACACTGTTTCATTGAGAACTGAAGCAACCTTGGACGGTGCTTCTGCTGTTGCTCAAACATCACATAGTCTTGGTCAAGTATTCAAGGTTAATTTCTTTTCTAAATTAAGTGGATGCACATTCATTCATTTATCGTGTTATTATAAATTGTCAAAGTATTTTTTTAGGTGCAACTTTTGATTATGTAATATGATGTGTGTGCAGAACCATATGAGTGAAATGTTTGCATTTCATGCTACCATGATGTCTAATACTCTTGGGACCTCAATTGTAGTCTTCACCAGAACTGGTTTTATGGCCATCCTACTGAGCCATTATCGGCCTTCTGGAACAATATTTGCATTCACAAATGAGTAAGTATCCTTTCTTCAATCTATATATCTGAAAATATACCGGTTACATATATTGCAATGCAGATGGGAACTTTTTTGGCAAAATAAATGTGACTTTTCCTTGTTCACACTTCACAGGCAGATGCATGGTTTACCTTGGATCAATATTTTACCTGAAATATACAGAGTATTAGATTGTTGTACTTTAGGTTGGAGATACATTTGATTTTACCATCCGATTATGTTCCTCAAGTGTAATAGGCCAGATAATTCATTTTCTAGCTAGAATTGTTGTGATTAGTCATATAGGAAATTTATTATTATTATTATTATTATTATTTGATCCAGCACTGAATATCATGCTTTAGTTTGTTGTTACGAACTTACGATATGTTTTGTTGAGGCTTCTATGTTTTTGTCTTCATTGTTGAGGTGTGAACGTAAATGTAATCCAAGTTATCTGAACTCATCTTATACTGTATATATAAGGAAACATTATAATGTCTGCCTCTTTGAATTTTCTGCAGTAAGAGGGTACAACAAAGGCTTGCACTGTACCAAGGTGTATGTCCCTTACATATGAAGTTCTCCAATGACTCTGAGGAAACGTTCTCAAAGGCTTTAACTCTTCTGCAAGTAAGTTTACACCTTGCCACTTTCTAGACATTGCTGATTGGTCACCATCTGTATGTTGTGACTTGTGATTTCTGTGCTGCGTAATTTAGGGAATACGAACTGTCTGTCAAACCTCCAACACACATTCCTTTGATAACCTCTTAATAATTTATGGGTGGTCCAAAATATAGTAGCCACTTGTTAACTTACATGTTAAACTTTCAACTTACTCATAATACCCGTAATGATACCTTTATTAAAAATAAAAAGAAAAAAAACCTACCTTGTGGCATAGTGATGTCAAAGACTTGCATAGAGATTGGAGAACGATAGTTATCGTCTTGTGGAATTTTGGCTGAATTATGGCCTACAATTAATTGCAGCATACTTCCTCTTTTTTATATAACTTGCAAAGTTGCAATACTTCTCATTCTCCGCTTGTCAATGCATTATTTCAATCACTAATATATCTGCTTACCAATATGTATAAAAAATAAAATTTTGATATTAAGAAAGTATAAATTGAGGCGAATTTAACAAGTCCCTACATGATTTTTCCTTAACTATAAATTATCAGACTATCAGAGCTAGCCAAAGTGGAGTATATTGATAGTGCATAAGCCTAAGTTCTGCAAGTAAAAAAACGGTGGAAGTATTACTTAACAACAGAGGGGTTAGTACTTAACTACTTATCTATCGACTTTGATGCATGGAAAGAGTCCCACAAAGTGACTCATTCTATTATCCTGGAGTATATTTTGATTGGAAATTACCAAGAGAATGGTGGAACAGTAACAACCTCAAAATTGGAAGAACCATCATCCATATATCTTCTGACTGCAGAATCCTGTTCTTCTGTCCTTTATTTTATCCTTCCTTCAAAGATAAAGATATCCATTGAATATATGGCAAATAACCAATGAACAACTTGGCTATTATCTTACAGAATGCTTAATCCATACTACTGAATCTCATTTTACTTGCAAATTATGTTTTTAACGCATGCCCTAAGAACTCCCAATATGTGCATTGCTAATATGGAAACATCTATTTACAGAAGCAAGGTATGGTGAAGGAAGGGGATGAGATTGCTATTGTTCAAAGTGGTAAGCAGCCTATTTGGCGATCCCCATCGACCCATAATATTCAGGTGAGGAAAGTTTAGACTAAGCAAAGAGGATGCATAAGCAATCATGCTTCCTATACAAGTTTGAGGGGCAGAAAATGAAGGGTCTGAAAATCTCGAGCTTGCAACATCCTCAATATTCGTTATGTGGCACGGCTTTGTGGTGCAATATGCATACATCAGAAATAATGTTTGTGTTGTCCCTGTTGTGATCAAGTTGCCCCATTGAATATGTGATGGGCAGTGTAATATGAGATATTTGTTCTGCAGGCATATCGTAGGTAGGGTTTAGTGTTAGTTCTGCCTCAGTGATAGGATAGCCAACCTAGTGTTTTCTTGGCCATACTTCAACGATTTCAAACTACATTCTTTCACTATATGCTTAAAAACAGGAGCTAAGTATTGGCATAATTGCAGTTTGTTTGCTCTGCCTTGAAATGAATGGAATTTTCTCTGAAAACCGAAATTGACGAGTAACTCAATACGTATTACATATCAAAGTCCAAATAACCCTAATAAGGGAACCCTCCTTATAAATTCACAAGTAAAGGATGAGACCAGCCATATTAGGCATGCTTTGACTCTAATTTGTCCAATAACCTCAACCGATCACATAACCATCAAAACTAATGTACTCACGAGAAGATTTGCTAAATGATACTAACGGACTACAGATTAGAGATCTATATTCACAAAACATTTACAATCATGACAAACTAATGTCCCTTTTTCCTTACCCTTTCCCAAAAATAAAAATATAAAAAAAGAAAAAGAAAAAAATGTAGAGAAACAAATTCAGTACTAACACCAACAATGTCTAACACCATTTGCTAGCGAAATGAGCATGCTAACACTAACCTTAGAACTTCGCTAATATTCAACTATCATACCTTAGTTTTTGAGGATTAAACTATGCCAGAACAATGAAAGAAAGCTATCAAATGTCACAAACATGTATTAAGATAAAAACTTCCCCTGTTCACTATCCATATTCCCATTCAATGGTTATCTAAGACAGACAGTGTTCGAGATCAGAGCTGTCTCAGCATAGCCATAAGACCTCCGCCATGCACCCTTCCTTCAAGGGATGCTGAATTTGAAGACTGACCAGACTGATCCAACAAGGGCTTGTCATCAGGCAGGATCATCGGCAGATTGAAACCATTCCAAACAGTTGAGCTTGATTCTGTGCCAACATTGTTCATGCATGCAAAAATGTTCTCAGCAGCAATTTCTTTCATCTTCAGGCCCACTGTACCATCTCCATGGACTCGCTTGTCTTGAACTTGTGCACAATGGGCAGCGCAAAGACCAATTTTACCCCTTGCGAACTTATCACAAGGGCTATCACCATTTCCACCAAATCCCGAACCTTGTTGGCCATACAGGCAGCGCTTACCTCCTCCATGTGCCTTGCAGAAATCAGTGCTTCCCTGTGCGCTCTTTTCACATCCTTCGCTTTTGCACCTTTTTCCTCCACCATGGCGAACACAGAAGTTTGTACGTCCCCTAGCACTCTTAGTGCATTCAGGGAAGGCACATCTTTTGCCACCACCATGGGAAACACAATATAAGGTACCTCCATGTACACTCTTGGTGCAGACACCACCTCCCTGAAATGAACATCGCTTTCCCCCACCATGTCCTTTACAGAAAGGCGTGCTTCCCTCAGCTCCTTTGGTACACCCTAAAAAGGTGCACCTTTTTCCTCCTCCGTGAGCCTTACAGAGTGTTGTACCTCCCTGAGCACCTTTAGTACATTCAGGAAATTGGCAACGGCGACCACCTCCATGAGCAATACAGAGACCAGCAAGCCCCTCAGCGCTCTTGGTGCAGTATTCAATCTTGCACCTCTTTCCACCACCATGACGGATGCAAAGGCCGGATTTTCCTCTTGCAGCACGGTTGCAACCTCCATGAAAACCACATCGCTTTCCACCTCCATGTGCGATGCAGAAATTAGTGCGCCCTTCAGCACTTTTGGTGCACCCCAAGTGTTCGCACCTTCGACCACCACCATGGGCCTTGCAAAATGCAGTCCTGCCTTCTGCTCCTTTTTGACAACCAGTTCTCTGACACCTTCGCCCACCTCCATGGGAAATACAATGACCTGAAGCACCCCTTGCACCTTTTTGACAGCCAGGAAACTGGCAAGTCTTAACTGAGGTCTTGCGTTGCTGTTTGAAACAAGAAGTGGCGTCATCTGTTCTGGGCCTTGGTAAAGAGATCAAGACAGCCGGGACATTTGAGACAACTGAAATTGGGTTCACATTGAACCTATCTACAAGAGGCACAGCAGGTCCTCGTTTCCATTTAGATGATGTTGATCCTTCATCCACAAGTTGCTCAAATTCAGATGTCACATTTTGAATAGGCGATGAAGTCAGGGTGACACTAGTGAGATCAGATTCTGCAGCTGCAGTAGACAAGCTTAACTCAAGGTCAACCATATGTTTCTCCTTCTCAGGTGCTTCAAGACTGTTGCCAGAGTATATCGAGTCCTTGCAAGCTAATTTATTTCCCAGATCAATGTTGAGATCAAGGCAAATATCATTTGGAGACTCCTTTCCAACATCTATTCGCGAAGTTAAGGCAGTCCTAGAAGCAGCATATTCGATCTTGCCATCTAGGGAACTACCCAATTCAAGGGCCAGAGAAATCTCATGCTTTAAATTCACTTCATCACTTGCATTTGTTACTCTTTGCCTAGCTCCAGCATCATACAAATAAGAGGGTACAGCTAAAACGCTCTGGGAATGTAGTCGCAAGGTGGTATCCACTAAATGACTCGAGCCAGCATCAGTATCATTTGAATCTTTGCATCTATCCAGAAAAGAATTCCACATGAAAGGCTTGTGGATGCCATCCATCTTGTTTTATTTGAAAGAATACTTATCATCTAATTGATATCTAAACATAAAATTTATTTGAAAGAATACTTATCAACCAACTAGTATAAACAAAGGTGTGGCAACAATATGTGCAATGCAGGTTCATAGAGCTGTAGACCTCCTCCACTGACAAATCCCGATGTATCCCTGCGGTCCATAACAGCAACTCGAGCAACTATCTCAAAACAATTTAAGATAATATCAGCATAGACACACCGTATTCCCAATTGCATCTAGGAAATATCCCATTCTGTCAAAAAAAGAAATCAATCAAAATTCATAAACTAAGTACACAATATGAAACAGAGCACATGCAAAACTTTATTCCATGTAGTGTACAAAGAGGAGCTAAAACATTTTCAAACATGATTCTTAGACTAACAAGCAACTAAGATGACAACTAGGCTTTGTTTGTTTCAACTCATTTGTCAGAAATTACATTAATGGAACTTATCTTCACTTCAGCAAAAGTCATATAAGGGTGTGTCAAAACTCAAGTGAATTTTATTTCAGACAAAATTGGATAACATAAGTTTAAACAAATAGACCCCTAATTCAGCAAGTTTAAATACATGATAAACGAAGTTCCATAACATAATTAAGTAACTTGATCAAAGGATATAAAAAGCTCCAAGACAAGTACAAGTTTTTCTTTTTTTTTTTTTTTTTGTTTTTTTTTTTGTTTTTTTGCTAACCAAGACATGAACAAGTGGGTAGAACAAAAACCATGTGTGAATTTGTATGCATAACTCCCTCCGTTTTCACATAAATATATCATTTTACTCAAAGCTCGTCCCAAATTAAAATTCTCATATCATCTTTACCTATTTTTTTATTCAACCAAATCCGTTTTTAACATTTATTTTTAATCAACCAAATCCTACTATCGCCTTAATTTATTCACCTTTTCAACTAGTGAAATATTGCAAGAGCCTAACTTGTTATTTTATTCGCCTTCCTAAAAACTTGTGGAATAGCCAAATGGTTGCAACATGAATATCTTACAGTATTAGTAATCAAACTTTACATATTTGATCGCATCATTTCATTTACGTAATTTACATAAAAAAGGTACAGTATTATCATTATTATCCGTAATCGTGTTAAAAACGTATTTTAAAATACTCCCTCCGTCCCACTTTACTTAGCTTATTAGAACAAAACAATTCACATATCTAGTCAAACAGGGGTAGGTGAAGTAGTTTACAGAATTAGAGGTAGTATCATCTTTCCATAATTTTATACGCAGCTAATAAAGATTTGAACACATAAATAATCCCAAAGTAAAAAATTTTGTGTTCTACAAATCTATATTGCGGATTAAATGACTCAGGTTTGCCGTAATTGTATGAAAAGGCATATAAAAATCACTTCAAATTTATATCGTAAAACATAATTAATTAAGGCCCTTAGCATTATTATTTGTCAATTTTATTAAAGATTAAAAATTTGTCACTCAAATTCAGTACAGAGAATATGGCAAAATCTGAAGGTTGAAAAATTAGAATAGAAATTTCACATGAACCAATAAAATCAGAAAATTAAAGAAGTTAAAAATATCACAAAATCACCGAAAAAAATGAAGAAATTAATGAAATAGTATAAAAATGAAATGAAAGGAGAAAAAGAATTGAAAGTACCTGAAATTTCAAAAGGTGTACGGAAAAAATGAAAGATTAAAAATTTAATAGCGGCGGACACGAATTGAGAGGAAGAGACGGTGGAGAAGTGAGAATGTTTTAAGAGAAGAAGAGAGAGAAAGTGCTAATATAGGGGAATGGAATCTCAAGGGATCTTTCCAATTTTATGGAAACTATTTTTTTTTTTTATTGCTCTGTATTATTAATTACTCACATTTTCGAATTTCAATGGCAACATATATATAAGTCAATGATACACCACACAAGTAAGGACCGACATTTTTATGCATTGATCTACTCCGTAACATTTTTGGGGTACTTGATAAGAATGAATGAAATCATAACGTTTTTATATTAAAAAAAAATCTTTAACGTTTATGGTACATTTGAGTGTAAAAGAGCAAGTGTGGTTAGCAATTACTTTTTGGTTGTAAGATGTCGGCTTTTTCAATTAGCGGGTTTGACTAGTTGTTCTATTGACTTATAGGTTAGCTATATAACCAAATTAAAAGTGTTCGGTAAATTCATCATTTGTATGTAAACCTATTTAAATATACAAATTATATTTAACGATGCCAAAAAAATTCATAAGGTCATAAAAACTAGCTAAATTGATCATATACCCCAATACGTCTAAATCCATGAGCAAAAGCTATTTCGACCAACTTTTTTTTCTCTCTTAAAAGTCAACTTTTTATTTATCTGAAAAATTAAATTCAACAAACACTTTAATCACGCAATTGTACCATATAAAAAACCAACCAATCAAAAAGTCATTTAACGAACACTGCCACATTTTCATATTTTGATTAGTGGAATGTTTAACCAAAGAGAGGTTCATTAGTCATTTCACAGGGACATGAAGAATCTATGTTTCCTCAAAACAAAATATAGAGTGAGTAAATAAAACCGTTATTCATTCACAAAATTGGGATCTTTCCAAAGTTAAATACAGCACCAATGTCACGAAAATACGTAACTAACCAATTATTGTATACACGTCAGCAATGACGTTACATGACACGTGGGCACAGGCCAAGAAGCGGCTCGCCACCGTCGAAGGTGCGCCCTACATAATTATTTATTTGCCTCTTTCTAAATCATAAAAAAAAAAAAAAAAAAAAAAAAAAAAAAAAAAACTGTTTTGTGTATTTCTTATCGCACCTTTAACTTTGAAAAGGATAGCATTGAAAGAGAGATTTTTTCTTCGGTGCATTTACAAAAATATAATTGGAAAATAAAATGTATGTAAAAATTTGGCCACGTTAATAATTGCCTCCATTTTATGTACTTTCTAGCTAGCCGCCTTCCCTCAAAAAAAAAAAAAAAAAAAAAAACAAAAAAAAAAAGCTAGCCGTCTTCCTGAGATACAGAAATACGACCATCAATTGGCTGTTGGTGTAGTGGTGATTGAGGCTATACTTGGTACAGAGGACCACATGTTCGATCCCGCGCAACAACAATTAGAAGGGGAGTGAAACCTAACCACTCAGAACTGAGTCTCGAACCGAATTAATTTAAAGGGTAAATCGAGTGGAACACACATAAAAAACAAAAAAAAAAAAAAAGAAATACGACTACTTTTTCCTTGATCCTTTAATTTTGTTCGCTCTTTTCATATTGATAAAAGAAAAAAAATAATTAATTAATTAAAGACTTATAAAGGCAAATGAGCTTTCTCTTATCGTTATATGATTTTGTAAGAAATTTCTTTGAACTTGTAAAATCGTCACTTTTTTTGTTCATCATTTTGTTCCTCACAAAAAATCACAATTTTTAATATAAGATATATCTAATTAATAAGAGTATATAATTGACATACATATAGTATAACGGAGATACCTCACATATTCATATTGATAAAAGAAGTATTATGAGTATTCCTCAAAATTCTTTCAAAAAAAAAAAAAAGAAAAAAAAAAATGATTATGGAGACTATTGAAACACTAGGATAGTTGACATACGTAAAGGCCTAAAATATATGTACTTATCAATCAAAGATTCAATTCTCTGTTGCGTAAAATAATTAGCAATTGCATGGCGGTTGAGCTTTAAATAAGTCGCAATTTTTTTTTTCCCCTATAATGCAAATTTTTAATATTACTTAATTAAAACAAACAAAAAAACAGTATTACACCTAACTGAAATATACAATTCCATTACTATTAGTTAGCTATTCCGCGTCAAATTTTGCGTGATTACATGAAGTTATATGCTTATATTATCACTATTCATTATTCTCTGTCTTTAATACTTTAATTAGTTTGTTATATTATACGAAATACTTGTCTAAAGATGCTCATTAAATGATTAATATATGACCAATTGACCATAAAATTATAGTAAAGCCTCCCCATGATACACCTAGTAGGTGATTATAGTAGGATTAACTAAATGACATTGCAGCACATCATACACCCGCAAAATTATGTATATAAACATGCACACGCAGCCGTCATGTCCACAACCCCCTTTTAAATCCGAATTGACAGAAGTACACAACACACAACAAGTGGACGATAAGGGAATTTTCATCCTAAAAAAACTGTAATTGGTATGGATTAAAACCATGATCGATCTCAAGGTAAAGTAAAATTCGTGGCCTAACGATTACACCCATTAATACTTGTTAAAAAAATATAAAAAATAAAAGTGAGATGTATTTTCACTTCCACCAATTTAAAGCATATATAACATATAAGTACTTGATAATTACAGTAGCATAGAATTCAAGGAATGAGGTATGGTTGTAGAAGGATAAAAATCATGCCTAAGGTTATTGTTAGTGTTTCGGCAAAAAAATGGCTTATCGGGCCCCATTGGGCTGCTGATGTGCCTCGGATGTGGGCCTTCATCGGACCTGCAAAATGAACTCCGAGCCCCGGGTGTGGACCCCGGGGCGGAACCTCCGACGTTCAAGTTAGTACCAAACAATGGATATTTTTGAGAGAGGTTTTTAGGAGAGAGAGGTGTTTCATGGTCATCTTAATGTAAGAGTGACCAATCCCCTTTACCTTTGCCCTAAGTAGGGTATATATAGAGGTTATGAGTGGGCTTTTGGACCCAAGCAATGTAAAACTTATTTGGACCTTTTAGGCTCTTTGGTCTTATGAGGCTATAATGGGGCCTACCCATTATAGTACCCAAACAACTAGCCCCCAGACCCAATTCTATTTGAAAAATGAGTTGGGTTTTATTTCATTCCCAAATAAGTCATTCAATAGAAATTGGGCCGGAGATTTTTGTCTGTTTGGATTTATGGATTGTAGCCGGTGCTACTTTCTTAGATTCAAAGATCGTAAGAGACGATCACTCCTTATACAAGGATCATTAGAGTGTTGCTAGAGATATTTTTCGGATTTTGAGGTTGTCAATTTTTTACCTTCATCCGATATTTTTCGGATTTAGAAGTTTGTCAATTTTTGGCTTTCATCCTATCCCTCACTCTTGATCCGAGGATACTAGGAGTTTAACAAGTGCGATCACTCTTTATCCGAGGATAATAAGAGTTTAAGAAAGGCAGCTTTCTTAGAACCGAAGATCATAAGAGTCGATCACTCTTTATTCGAGGATCATTAGAGTGTTGCTAGAGATATTTTTCGGATTTTTGAAGTGCGTCAATTTTTGACCTTCATCCTATCCCTCACTCTTGATCCGGGGACCGTTAAAAACATCGAGTGTTGCTAGAGATATTTTTCGGATTTTTTCGAGGTGGTCAATTTTGACACTACCTCTTCCTATCCCTCACTCTTGATTCGCAAACCGTTAAAAACGTCGAGTGTAGCTAGAGATATTTTTTGGATTTTAGAAGTATGTCAATCTTTGAACTTCATCCTATCTCTCACTCTTGATCCAAGGATATTAAGAGTTTAACAAAGGCAACTTTCTCAGATCCGAAGATCATGAGAGGCGATCACTCTTGATCCGAGGATCATAAGAGCTTAACAAAGGCGACATTCTTAGATCCGAAGATCATAAGAGGCGATCACTCTTGATCTGAGGATCATAAGAGCTTAACAAAGGCGACATTCTTAGATCCGGAGATCATAAGAGTTTTTCGAGCCTTCGGATACGTGGGTCCGAAGGGTACTCTCGAGCCTTCAGATACGTGGGTCTAAAGGGCTTTTTTATCAAAGGCAACACTCTTTGATCCGAAGATCATAAGAGTTTAAAAATTTCCAACTCTTTTAGGGGTTAACCCCTTGCCCCCCAGAAACTGGTTTATTCGAAGTACTTCGGTTAAACCGTGTTTCTAGTTGAGATAGAGAGGTATTTCTTGTCATCGTTAGAATGATATTTTTATCACCATCATCGTGAGGATGAGTAAAGGGATGATTATTATTTTTATCATCAATTTCTTAAGGATAATTAATGATTTTTTTTTTTTTTTTTTTTTTTTTGTAGAAAAATATTGATCCGAAATATTGGATCCATTTTCTTTTGCTGAAGAAATTTAGATAAGTGGGTCTAGATGAAAGTGAGCCCAAACCACCTACCATAATTTGATGGCCAGGGAAGATATTTGGGGCTTTATTTTCCCACTTTATTCAAAAATGTATACAAAGTATGAGCTTTCACTTTCACTCCAGTATAAGCAATAACAAAATTATTTGAAAAGGTTTCGATTTTGAGGCTAGGAGCAGTACCCTCGGCCTCGGGGATTCAGCTTGGTGGCTCTTCAGCGACCCCTTCGGCTCATATCACCTTTGGCTCGGCATGAACCGGTTTCGGCTCGGCTAAACCTAGATGGGCCTCGGCTAGGAGTCAAGCTTCGGCTCGAATTTACCTTCGGTCCGACACCCCACCTTCAGCTCGACCCCACCTTCGGTGTGGCCGCCTCGGTGTGATTTTAGGACTTTCGGCTTATCCGAAACTTCAGCAAGGCCCGCGACCTCGGCGGGGGATAAGTTTCGGCTTCAGCTCAGATGAACCTCCGACTGGCTGAGGGAATTTCTTCAGCTTCGGATCGGACCTACTTCGGCAGCCGGGTGAACCTTCGGCTGGGAGTCAAGCTTCGGCGAGGGTGAACCTCGGCTAGGCTCGGCTTCGGCCATGGCTAACCTCGGCTAGGAGATAAGCTCTGGCTCGACAATGGTTATCATCCTTGGCTCGGCCTCGGCATTTGGGAGAGCTGAACCACCTTTGGTTTCTGCTGAAACACCTTCGGCTCACACCGAACGCCTTCGGCTTAGGCTGAAAACATCTTCGGTCTCGGCTGAAGAACCTTCGGCTTGCCCAGAACACCTTCGGCCAGGGCTGAAGCACTTTCGGATAGCCTCGGCTCGATGAGCTTTGGATTCCTTTTGCTTATCCGAGCTATTTGCTTCGGCAACCTTTGGAAAGGACAACTTCGATAAGGAGCCAAAACCTTAGCGGTAAAAGCCTCGACAGACATGAACATTTGCTTCGGCTGTAATGAGCTTTGGCTCAGATGAACATCGTCATTTTGCTTCGGCTTATGTCAAGAATTATTGGCTTAATAGCTCAAAACTCAATTTAATCAAGGGTGAATTTTACCCTTGATCTGTGAGTTCAATGAGCTTTTCCGTCTGACTTATCTGTTTTGCCATGGCTCTTTTCATCTGTTTCGGCTTCCGAATTTTTGCAGCTTTTTTTTTTTTTTTTTTTTTTTTTTTTTTTTATATAAAGAAGATGACATACTTTCTTTTAAATGCTACTAGGAATCAGGAAATAAGAAATGATGAGAAGATGTGGGACCAACTTTTCTATTCTTTACAAAGAAAAAGTGAGTAGTAAAAAGTAGGGGGTTGAACTTTTTACTTTTGACGGTGGTTTCATCAGTTTGTAAAAGGCAAACTAATGAAAAGAAAAGCAAGAGTCATGCTTTGAGTAATTGGCAGTTGCTTTTTTGTGAAGATGTTAGAAGTGAATCTTCTTTAAGCTACCCGTATTATCTGGTTCGCTTTTCACGGTAGAGAACGATGACCATAAAATTATGGGTTTTCATGGGTTGTAGTACTCGTCTCCCCACAGACGGCGCCGAATTGTTTCGGCAAAAAATGGCTTATCGGGCCCCATTGGGCTGCTGATGTGCCTCGGATGTGGGCCTTCGTCGGACCTGCAAAATGAACTCCGAGCCCCGGGTGTGGACCCCGGGGCGGAACCTCCGACGCTCAAGTTAGTACCAAACAATGGATATTTTTTAGAGAGGTTTTTAGGAGAGAGAGGTGTTTCATGGTCATCTTAATGTAAGAGTGACCAACCCCCTTTACCTTTGCCCTAAGTAGGGTATATATAGAGGTTATGAGTGGGCTTTTGGACCCAAGCAATGTAAAACTTATTTGGACCTTTTAGGCTCTTTGGTCTTATGAGGCTATAATGGGGCCTACCCATTATAGTACCCAAACAGTTAGGTTAAGAAAATATCAATCTTAAACGACAAGGGAGTTATATATGACTTATATTTATCAATCTTATAGGTATCAAATAAAAGAAAATTATTCATTTTCGCACAAAATCAAACACATTATATTAACTTATTAAGAATTACTCTCTTTGTTTCATATTAAATGCAACACTAGGGTGTTCACAAAGTTTAAGAAAATTTATAGGGTGGGGCCCAAAAAAGGAATTTTTATAATATAAATTATTTTTGGTTGGAGAGTGAAATAATAAAAAAGTAGTATAAGTGAGGTTGGTAGGAAAGAGAAATAATAAAATATTTGTAAAAATGGGGTTGGTGGGAGAGAGATTATAAAATAATGTTGGGTCTTTGCCAAAAATAATGGCGTTGCAATTATTATGAAACGGCCAAAAATGAAAAATGTTGCATTTAATATGAAACGGAGGGAGTATATCTATTAGAACAAGTGATGAGAATCGAAACCAGAATCACCTAGAATCGAGAGAGAAACTCTAATTACTTGAGTTATCCCTCACTCTCAAATTTTGCATAATTTTGAGGAAAAGAGGATACCCCTATTCTTGTTCAATTGGAACAAAATCAACTTCTGACCTTTTAGGACAAACCCATCACAAATGTAACAAGGTACAAGGCCCATTAAGAATTAGATCCATCATCCATAGTTTAATTTGCACACTTTTGCACATGCCAAAGTCAGAGCTTTAACTATAAAGAAGAAGTCAAACTTACACGCATTGAATTACATACAATTATTACAGCCATCACTCGTTAATCTTACAAAACTATCAATTTATGATACGAAATACATAAAATAAATTAAGTAAGTGAATATTGTGGTAAGACAATTAATTAATTATTCAAACATCCTTGACAATTTGTTTAGTGTAGCCACTTTGATCGTCCCAATATTTGGACCAAAACATAACACCTCCATATTTGGGTGATTTCTTGATTAGAGGAAGAACTTGAGAAGTTAGCACGCCTGGTGGTAGAAAGCCACTTCCGGCTGCTTGATTGGCGGCCGGCAACCCCATGAACAACGTTGTTATGTAGCTTTGTGAGCTCCAAAAATTCCATGAATCAATAAGGTTGGTAGTGCTACCATTATATTGGCACGGGGGATTGTTGTAAAATTGGACCCATACGTAGTCAAATAGCCCTGTTTTTAAGGGAGTGCCTAAATATTTATCGGGAAATGGGCATTGAGGGGCAGCGCTTAGGTACACCTTCTTTTTTCCTCTTCCATAGCCGTTGTATCTATTCAAAAATCTTGCCAAGTTATCCCAATATAAGGTGGATCCCGACTCAATATCAAAATCTATACCATCTAGTGGTGCCTTTCCAAGAGGCCTAGACTTTGAGTGGCCTCCTAGAAAGTTGTTCCAAAGATACTTGGCAAAGCCTTTTGCATCATTCTTGGAGGAAAAAGAGTAGTTCCCTACACCACCCCCTAGGGAAAGAAGAACCTTAATGCCTCGAGCTTGGCAAAACTCGACTTCACTAGATAAGCCAACGCACCCACCAGAAGCCGGGTCACAATGACCGGCTAGGTTAAGGGACGGGACTTGCCCCCCACCAAAAATGTTAAGAAAAGCTAAGTTAACATATTTGTACCTCCCTGTGGCACATGTTTCATTTAAGCGCCCTTCAAACCCATTTTGGCCCCAATATATGGCTATACCACCATGATTAGGTCGATGGTTGCCATAATAGCGGGCTTGAGTCACGTACGAGAGCCCGAGGAGGGTGATGAGGAAGAGAGGAAGGAGATGGAGCTTAGTGGTGTACATTATGTGGCTAGGAGTTGATACAAAAAAATGTTATGGGATATGTGGATACATAATGTGTAGTTCAAGTGGTCATTATATATAGAGAGTATGGTCAACGTTTGACGTAGTGTGGTGGGCAGCAACATGTGTGTGGGGCCTTAGCTACCGGATGGTGCGCGTCGGCCTGCAAATGTGTTTAGATATAGATTATTTACTACAGTTACAAGTACTTGCTTTCTTCTTGTATTAATAATGTTACTAATAAATACTTCGTATATCTAAATAAGAATTATCTAAGAAGACGTCTATAGTACAAATAATGCTTGATTGAATTAATTTCGCCAAATGTTCTTTCAAAAATAGAAATAAATTAAAGAATAATAGTACAAATATTGTTGCATAATTTGTAGAATACTTAGTACTCCATCTTGGTGTAGAGGATAATAGAGTGCGTGTTTGAATTTGTTTATCTTGACGAGTAGGGGAAAATTTAAAAATAATGTTCGAATATTATCATTCAAAACTAATACTCATATTTCTTTAAAAAAAAAAAAATACTAATACACATAAATACCTATTTGACTTATCTTTACATATGTATATTATCATTCAAATTAAAACTAATACACATAAATAACTATTTGACTTATCATCCTTGGAAATATATAATAGTGTGATATTTAAATGTAATATCAATTGCTTCATATTAACGTAGTAGGACTGTAGGAGTAATACGTAAAGAACAACATAACTTACATCAGATTAAGATGGTTGACTTTGTATTAACATCTTATTGATGTTATTTTTATTATTTTTTTAATTTACCTGATAAAAACATAACATTGAACAAATTCATGGACATGGTCATGGTCATATGGATAAATGGATAGGATTAGTTTGTATTAGAGAATCATTGAAATTTATGTGTATACATACTCCTTTGTTTTTAAAGATCTTGTTTAATTTAATGTTTATGTGGTCAGAATTTGAAAACTCGAGTTATGTGTAGTGAAATTTTATAATATAGCAAAATAGATATCAATAGTCATGAAATACACAAGTAAAAAAAAAAAATTGAAGAACGAAGATTGTACTCCGTACATAAAATTACTAATAATTAACATACTAGAGAGCTAATGGAGAATGTCAATGAAAGCGACTAGCTTTTCATCATCAACATAGACTGATATTTTAATCGTTGGCCATATTAATTTTGACTATTGAATTAGGCAACTTGTGACTATATAGATATAATTGATGTTTGCTGAATTAATTAATCAAACTTGTTTGAAAATTGAAGTGCACGTTCTAAAGTGGAAGGTGTGCTTTGATTGAGTCAGCAAGACTAATTCAATTTAACTACTGTGCATATTCTACTGTCTGGTAGATGAACAGAATATATATGAAACCAAAGTATAAAGGCATGATAAATGGAGGATATATATTCATCATATATTCCACCCACTTTGTTTGTTGCCACTCCTATTTGCTGCAACGACCCACCATATATGTTACACTTCATTCATTTTATATTTACTTTGTTTTTCATCATCTATATTCATTATAGCAAATCAAATGAAAGTACAGTTAAAAGTTACACTATATTTATAACATCCTCAAGGGGTGGTAATTTGAGTCTAACGGGTTGGGATTGGATTCGGGTTCAGGTTAGATTTTTGGTCGATTTCATATTGTACTAAAAAATAGTGTAAAACTTAATATTATTATAAAATATGATATTTGGGGTCAAATTAGGTTGAATATGGGTTGTTCGGGTTCGGGTCGGGTTTCTATCGGTAACTTTGGGCTGGATTTTCGGGTCGGGTCAAGGGTAACCACAATTTTAAAGGCATATATAAAAGACGTTACAAAAAATTGTTTGACTCATCCAACATGCATTAAATATTGAAATACGACTATCTTAAAAAAAACAATAGATAGAGGGTATTCTAGCAAATTAACTGTTGAAGGCCACAACTTCTTCTTGATCGATCTCTTGTTAGATTCTAACAGTTACAATCAAGTAGATAACACAAGTTTTTTTTTGACTCATAATGTATCATGAAAGTCTACTACTCATATAGCTCCAATCTTCAATTTATAATACGATTATATTATCAAAATGAATCGTACATTGACATAGTTATCTTTTCTTACAGAGATAAATTACTACCCTTCAAAAAAAAAAAAAAAAAGGAGATAAATTACTACATTCTTAAATAACGATTCCTGAATAAATAGCTACAAATGAGGCGGCTATTATGTCTTGGCTTAGGTGTTGCACATGTTGCATTAGTTGAAGTATTAATAATCAATGAAGGAGCTTAGTAATTAAATTAGAGTTCAATTTATTTATTATACCACTTGCTATTTACTTCGTATTGTAATAGCAAGTGGTATTGAAAATAACAGGAGATTATATTTTTGGGTTTAGAGGTGAGTTATAACATAATTGTGTATGCACTAAATTTTGATCAATGTCATAGTGAAGTAATCATGCATTAATTAAGGTTAAATACATAAATTAATAAAAGTATTTCTTATAATAGTGATGGTGGTCACCAAGAAGAGATTCGAGAAGAGATTGTTGCATTCAATTATTATGTCTAATTAATCTTTTCTAATTATAACTATTTTATTAAAACAAACATCTTGACACAATGGAATCGAAAATTATTTGATCTGACTCGGCCCATACCCAATATCAATCCGAACGAGTCTTATTAGAAAATGGTCTGATCAGAATTAACCCAGTTCGAGACTAAGCTAATTCGAACAACCTAATAACCACCTCACAACCTAAGTTGATAAATGTTATTTTGATTTTAAAGAGAGACGCTTAATACATATACGAAGTTGTATTATTATATGTTGGACAAACGATGATAAGAATAACAAAATAATTCATATACTACTAATAATTGCAGGACTGTATCCAGTTGTATCATCCCAATACTTTGACCACAACATTATTCCTTCATATTTGGGTGACATCTTTATGATAGGAAGCACTTGTGATTTCAGTATATCCGCCGGAATAAACCCATTTCCGGCCTCCCACGCGGCCGCCGGCAACCCCATAAAGATTCTCCTTATATATCCGGTCGAAGACCACACATTCCATGAATTTATAAGACTTGTAATATCTCCATCATTATATTGGCATGACGGGTCGTGTCCAAAAAATTGAACCCAAACATAATCAAACAACCTTGTCCTAAGTGCCATGTCTAACAATTTGTTAGGGTACGGACATAGAGGGGCAGCCGTTAGGTACACCTTTTTTCTTCCTAATAAATTATACCGTGCTATATATCTTGCCAGGTCATCCCAATAAAGTGTTGACTTTGATTGGTAAATAGCAAAGTCAATACCATCAAACACAGCGTTACCAAGAGGCCTAAAACTCGAGGTACCACCCAAGAAGTTGTCCCATAGGTAACATGCAAAATCCATCGCGTCTTTCTTAGAGGAGAAGCCATAGTTTCCTATAGCTCCTCCAAGAGAGAGCATGACCTTTATCCCTAAAGATTGGCAATACTCCACTTCTGGCCCTACGCCGGTGCACCCACCGGTAGATGGGTTGCAATGACCAGCTAGGTTTAGAGAGGGGGTTTGACCGGAACCAAATACGTTAAGGAATGCAACATTAACAAACTTGTACCTACCCGTTGCACACGTTTGATTAAGGGTTCCTTCGAAGCCGTTTTGGCCCCAATAGATAGAGATGCTACCAGCATGAGATTTTGTGGATAATAAGAGGAAGAAAAAGGAGATTGTGGTAAGAAGAGAAATGCAATGAAGTTCTTTAGACATATTTGGTCAAGATACTACTATATTTATATTTATGTAATGTAGATATTTTGTGCTTGGTTATCTAAGTTGATGTTTATATATATATTTATAAAATACCCAAACATGCTTATGCGCATTACACATGTATGTGCGCGCATAATTTGTTGACTCTGACTCATCATCATGAAAATTTACTATCGAAACTAATTAATTAATTAATATCGGGTGTGTAGTCTGGAATTCAAAAGCACTACAGTAATTACAATCTTAATTGCGCGACTTTAAAATGAAAAAAATCAATTTTATATGTAGAAATATCAATAAATCTGTACAATATTCCACGTGTTATTTTCTCATTGTTTGAAATTTCGGATGATGTTATAGTCCGAAGGCTTTAGAGATTAGTTTAGGGACAATATTTAGATTTTGAGAGTTGTTTATTGAGAGGGAGCCCCAATTTCTCATAGTGAGAAACAAAATTTGTTTCTCACATGGTATTTTTGTAAATAAACCAACAACTTTATTCAACTTTATTCAATTGTGAAGCCCACAATAATGAAAAAGTTGTTGATTTATTCACGAAAATACCCTCGTAAGAAACAAATTTCGTTTCTCACTATGAGAAACAAGGAATTTCCCGTTTATTGAATAGATCGATGTATTCTTGGCGAGTAGTTTATTTTCCTAACCAATATGCTGAATTATAGTGTGAAGAATTCAATTTGGAATTTTCTTGTTAAATTGACCTTCTAGATATGTTTATTACTTTATTATTTCATTTCATATAGCTAGTCGCCCACTTAGAATTTACTATCACCTCGATCTCTTTGATTAAATTTTTTTTTTTATATTTTTTTTTTACAAGATCTCTTTGATCATTTTATTGATACTCATAGTTTAAAAAAAAAAAAAAAATTACAATATAATACTAGCTTGTAGGCTAATGTTTGTCTGTTATTACCCTTATTTCATATCATTTGCAATAAAAAAAATTTAATATTTCATGAATAATATCCTTTAATTTGTTGCAAATAATATGAAACAGAGATAGTATATAGTCTCAAAAAAAAGAAAAAAAAAATATCATGAGGGATAGAGTGAGGGTTAGTTAAGAATTATTGCGATGCCAATAGACTCATGATGAACTCCATTACTAGATCCACCATTCACACTATCCTTAATGGCAGTACTATATCCGGCATCATAGAACCTAGACCAAAGCATAACCCCTCCATACTTGGGAGACATCCTAATGATTGGTAACACTTGACTTTTAAGAGCATCAGGCGGAATATACCCACTTACGGCAGCACCTGGTGCAGCAGGTAATCCGAGGAATATTTGGCCAGCATTCACGGTAGTCGATTCGTTCCACGAGCTTACGAGGTTGCCTGTGTTGCCGTTAGTGTACTGGCAAGGTGCATTGTTGTAAAATTGCACCCAAACATAGTCAAACAAACCTGTGTTTATCGCATTGCTAAGATGTGCATCAGGGAAAGGGCATTGTGGTGCTGCTGATAAGTAGATCTTCCTTAAAGCGGTGCTGCGTCTATTGAGTGCCCTTGCTAGGATATCGTAGTTATCTCCTGAGCCAAGTTCGATGTCGAAGTCTATGCCGTCGAGCACTGCATTTCCGAAAGGGCGTGAGTCTGAGGTTCCTCCTAGGAAGTTGTCCCAAAGGTAGTTTGCTACCTGTGTTGTGTGTATTGACAATTTAAAGAAACAAACATACTCAATTGTAGATCTCAATACGACACAAAACTCTTATATCATAACTATGATGGTAGATTGCTTGTTGAAACCTATAGTTATATAGAGAATACATAATTTTTTTTTAAATCTTTTACTACGTTTTAATATCACTTTTTGGATTTTCCCACCATATATAATTGTTTGTGGTTTTACAACCTTAAGTTTTTAGTCTCGTTTATTTATTTAATACCTTATTAACTCGTTTTCTGATCACATTTCCGGCCATGTTTTCATATTGCTACCAGAATTTAAAAAATTTCCTACAAATTCAAAAATTAGCTTAGGGCAAATGGTTTATAAGTAATTTCGATTCTAATGGTGTCATGCATAAGAAACTAAAACAAATTAATAATTTGATTGATAGTTATGTAGTTAGGTTTATAAAAAATTGGTAAAAAAAAAAAATGGTTTATAAAAAATTGGGATTGAAATTGATCCCATATTGCAACAATTGACTTCATATTGGTTTCATTTATTATCACAATTCATATAATTATGTTTACAACGAACACTAACAAGCCCACGTTTATGTCTTATTATCCATTATCCAATCCAAGATTGGACTGCACTGTTTGATCCGCGAGCTTTGAGGAAGCATTTGATATAACGGTAATGCCTTCTAAACACAATTTTATACTAGCGAACATTATTAGAATCATTAATGATTCAAATTATTAGATACAGAATTTCCAAGACATGATAGAGATCGATAATATCAAAGATACACCTTGATATTATCCATTACATTTACGGATTTACCTAACCTGGCTATTGATTGTAAATATTATCTTATCTTTGTAATCTTCAACATTGTAGCTAGCTAGCTGTCCACAATATTTTTTGCTAAAGACACATATTATTAATCTTTCCCAAGTTAAATTAGTGCATATATTCAGAGCATACTCATTGCACTATATAATCATGCATGTAAATGATTCTACTTGAAATTTTACTTATTCTTCTCAAAACAAATACACAAACAAAGAAAAATGGCCATTGATAGTAGTCATCATTTCGATGGCTACTGTTCAAGGGCTAGAAGGTTCACATTACAACTCCTCGAGGGGCGGTTTTTCATGGCGTTTACAACCATAATAATCCTAACCTTCATTGGTACCTCCTATATATTTAGTCTATACTCAAGTGACATTAAAACAACACTCGGGTACGATCAAGCCACCCTTAATCTCCTTGGTTTCTTCAAAGACCTTGGTGCTTATGTTAGTGTCCACGCTGGTCTCATCATGGAGGTGGCCCCACCTTGGGTAATCCTCTCAATTGGTACCATGATTAACCTCTTTGGGTACATCATGATATGGCTCTCGGTCACTCACAAGATCGCCCGCCCCTCGGTTTGGTTAATGTGTCTGTACATCATCATTGGTGCTAACTCCTTAGGGTTTGCCAACACTGGAGCTATAGTACCTTGTATCAAGAACTTCCCTGAGAATCGAGGCGTTGTGATTGGGATTTTGAAGTCGTATATTGGTTTAGGTGGGGCTGTTATGGCTCAATTGTATCATGCACTCTATGGTAATGATACAACGGCTGACGGGGTGATCTTACTCGTTGCTTGGGTACCGGCACTCACTTTGTTGCTCTTTGCATTTAGCGTTTGAGTCCTTGAGTTTTCTAGTCATAGAGAGATCAAGAGGGAGAAGATATTTTTCAATGGTGTACTTTACATCTCTCTAGCCCTCGCGGGGTTCATCATGGTTATGATCTTAGTGCAAAAACAAGTCCAGTTCAGTAAAACGGGTTATGGTGTGAGTTGTGTTGTTATCATGCTTCTCCTCATACTACCTCTCTTCCTAGTCTTTAGAGAAGAGTTATATGCTTCTTCGAAAACCAAGCTCGAAATGAATACTAATACTCCCGGTATGACCCTCTCTGAGCTAAAGGTCATGCCTAGTAATGATAAATCTCCATCAACGAATCAACCTAACGATAATAATACTAATGGAAGTCATCGCGAAGTAGAACATACAGAAGTGTCATGAATTCAAGATGTGTTCCGCCCTCCGGCTATAGGGGAAGACCACACCATCTTACAAGCAACGTTTAGTATCGAAATGATGATATTGTTCCTTGCTACAACATGTGGCATAGGGGGGAACCTAGCAACAATAGACAATTTAGGTCAAATTGGGGCATCATTAGGGTACCCTAAAAAAGTACTAGCACATTTGTGTCCTTAATTACTATATGGCAATATTTAGGGCGTGTATTAGGAGGACTAATTTCGGAGCACATGTTAAAGTACAAATGGCCTCGGCCAGCCAGCCTTACCATCGTCCTCTCTATATCGTGCATTGCTCATCTTCTCATAGCCTTTGACGTACCATATGGCCTCTAAGTAGCGTCGATTATCATGGGATTTTGCTTTGGTGCCGAGTGGACGTACGTATACTCTATCATATCCGAGCTCTTTGGGCTAAAACACTATGCTACATTGTACAAATACGGCTCACTAGCCGCCCCATTAGGCTCGTACATTTTTAACGTGAGAGTCGCGGGGCAATTGTATGACAAGGAGGGGTTGAGACAACTCGAGGCGTTAGGGCTAACGAGGAAGCTTGGGGAGGAGTTGATGTGCAATGGAGTCAAGTGTAACCAATTGGCCTTCATTATAATTGCGGCCGCCACGTTCTTTACCGCGCTTGTGTCTTTGATTCTTGTTGCTAGAACTAGGAAGTTTTACAAGGGTGATATATACAAGAGGTACCAAAAAGATGAGAATAATGTAACATTGAGAGTGTCTTCTGGAAGGAAGGAAGTAGAGATGAATTAATTTTATTTACCAGATTTTTCATTTGTTTATGTATCTTATTCTATATTTAGAAAAAAAAAATATGTGTTTCGGATGAAAACAATCGAATCTCGGAAGATCCTTTTATCTTGAGGGAACTTGGTCTCGGTCCGAACGACGCAGGAGCCGAGGGTTTCCTGCACAACAAATACACGTAAACTAGCCTCGGGGGGGACGCCGAGGAAGGCCCCTCCGATGCTTAAGTCAGTATATTAGAGAGAGAAAGCTGTGCAAGAGTTTAGTTGCTTGAGGCTTTATTGTCTTACCAAGAATTGACCAAATTGTTGGCTTTTATACCTTGGCTAATGAAGGAGGCAGATTGGGCCCGGAAGTCAGTTGGGCTGGGCCAAGCTGATTGGGCCGTTGACTGACCTTGACATGGCTTTGAGGATGTTTGATTTTTGACTTTAGCACATTTGGAGAGTTGAACCTTAACCTTGGGCTTTTAATTGGATCATTCAGTGACCAGGCCCAATTGGACTAAATTGGACCCAAACAACTTGCCCCCCAGACCCGATTTGGAAGGATGACGGGTCGGGTTTGATTTAATCAGAAAAGGAGGGAAGTGAATGATTTGTTAATCCAAAAATGTGAATTTGAACCGTAATTAACCCATGATTAATGAGATAACAACAGTTAATGTGGATAATTGCGGAAGTTGGACGGGTAGTGGGCGATTTAACTGCAAGGTCGTGTGTTTAACGGTTACTTAGTGGGGTGCTTGAGAGAAATTGAAACGCAGACTCCTTGAATTCCCATTTCTGGAGATATAAATAGAGGCGCGTCTTCTCTCCCCACTCACTCATCAACACAAACCCAGAATTCTCAAGAACGCTCAAGAGCCCGCATCAAAACTTCGCAAATTCCCCGAGCATTAAGCTTAGAAGCTGAGACTTGTCACTACCAATTCGTAAATCGGCGGCTTTTACTTCAGATCAAGGTAAATTCCTTTGATTTTATTTCATCTTTCTTCGACTTTGCACTCTTTCCCCTTTTTCGACTTTTTCCTTCGAAATTCGTCAATGGTGAGGGGAGTTAGAGGTGGAGCCCGTGCTCCAAGGAGAGCAAGGCTAATCCCCGATCCCAGGGACAGGATTGGGACCTGGAATGGACGAAGGACAGAGTCTGACCCTGCTGAAGGGGTTAGGGCGACTCCCATTTCTTCGGCTCCTCCTCAGAGGGCTGAGGGGGTGAGCGCTTCAGGACGGGATGATGAAGTTCCCGCTGTCCTTTGGGATATCCTCCCAGGGTTTTCAGAGTGGGAGGATGCCGAAGTCGCTTCGGCCATGATAAAGAACCGCCCCTACTCATGGTGGGTAGAGAACGCCGATCAATATCGATTTGCCGAGCAAATTGAGTTGCACTACGGCATTTTTGAAGCTGATGGATATTGGTGCCGAATGCCCTCAGCATCCGATAGAATCCATCGTCCACCCCCGGGGTATGTGGGGGTGTACACGAGACAGCTTCAGTATGGGCTGAGGTTCCCTTTGGACGTTTTCGTCCGAGACTTGCTGATCCATTACAACATTTCCCTGTGCCAGCTGACCCCCACCAGCATCCGAAGGGTAATGACGTACTTATGGGTCTGCAAATTCTTCAGGTACGTGCCGAACCTGCATTGCTTCAAAAGGCTCCATCGGCTAGTGCCAAACATTCAAAGTGGGCACGGATGCCATGGCTCTGGGTGGTATCGGATTGAGTCTCGGCCCCCGTTCCTAACCATGTGGCCGAACGACTCTTCAGACAAGGACTGGAGAGGTCAATGGATTTGGGTTAGGGCACCCACGGAGCCGAGCCACCCTTACGTTTTCAGCGCTCCCCGGTATCTTGCCGAGCCGGATCCTGATATGGGAAGTTTAGGTCCTCCCGAAGATAGCGGGCCAGACCCGAACCTTAATCAGCAGAACATCTTCGGCAAGCTGCCGAACCGGGGAGGCAGCGGCCGAATGCAGCATATCCCGGAGACTTGGCTCCCCGATACGCACTATGTTTTCCAAGAGAATATGCTGGCAGCTGTCGGCCTCAGCCGAAAGTTTAGGGATGGTAATCTTCTTCGGCTGGGGCCGAGGCCTTTTAATTATCTCTTTTCTTCTTTCATTTTGCTTTCTTGTGATGTGCCGAACTAACTGAATTGACTTCTCCCCTTTTCTTTTTCAGAACGGGACGAGACCAACATCGGCATTGATTACGCTCGCCTTGGCGTCAACCGAGAACGAGTCGTAACTGATCGGGCTCCCCCTATCACTGAACCAAGGCGCCGAGAGGTTCACCTAGACTCTTCCCACTTCCAAATTGAGGCTGTTGCTCTGTATCAGAGGCAGAAGCCTTGGTGGAAGAAGAGGGATCCCTTGTTTCAGCTGCTGGAAGAAGAAGCTGAAGCTGCCCGTACAGCCGAAGAGGTTGCACGGGTTATTGAAGCTTGTGAAGGTGGAGAAGGGTCCTCCAGAGTTGCTGAAGAAGCTGCGGCTAGGGCAGCTGAAGAAGACGAGGCTTTGCTGAAGACCTCGGTGAGCCTTTAGACTTAACTTTGTCTTTCTTCTTTTTTTTTTTTTTACTCACACTCATCTTCCCCCCTGTCTGTTACAGTCTGAAGAGAGTAACAGACACAGAGAAGGCAAAGCTCCTGTTCGTCCCGAAGATCAAATACAAGAGTCTTCAGACTCAGATATGGACGAGCAGCCCCTTCTGAAAAGGCGCCGAAGGATGGCCATCATCGGCCCTCATGACTTTCAGCAGAGGCCGATGACCATCGGCGTCGCAATAAGGGAACCTGAGGAAGGCAATGGATCGCCGAGGGTTCCCCAGCCAACACCCCAATCTCCTCAAAAGACCCCTCCGCCACCTCCTGAGATGGAGGTGGATCAGAGGACTCCCGAACCTAAGGGAGGGGTCCAAGAAGAAATCAAGGAGAGTGCTGCTGAGCACGGAAATAAAGATGCCGTGATGTCAAGTGCTGAAGGCTTCACGGCAGATATCGCAAGAGAGGTTGAGGCTTTCGTCCTCACCCCTGAAGAAGAGGAGGTCATAGTACTTGACTCCTCTGAGAAGGACGATGCTGAGACAACCAAAGCTAATCAAGCTCCATCGTCGTCCTTCCCTTCTTTCCAGACTCTGCATTCTGGAGAAATGGGTTTCTCGGCCCCCCGAATTCCAATCCCAGATCACATCTGGGACCTCATATGGGGTCAAAACCGAGAAGGAGCTGCAGCCTACTTCGGCAATTTTGCTGGCATGTCCGAAGTAGACAGGGCAAGGATCTGGTCGCTGAAGGCCACTGCTGGGATGGGCGAATCCAGTAGATCAGTTCCTGACCCAGCCAGGTCTAACCAACTGCTGATGATGCAGGTAATTTTCCTTCATTTCCTCCGAAATTCAGCTCTATTTTTTTCTTATTACTTATTTTTTTTGTCTTCCTGTTTTCAGTTCGTGCACAATCAGACTCTCACTGTAGAGCTGATTGATACCCTACAAGATAGGGTAGACGCTGCTGTGCACGAAAGGAAGGTGGCTGAAGAGGAAGTTAAGCTTGCTAAGCTGAAGCAAGCAGCAGCTGAAGAGAAGCAGCAGGAGGTTGAGGAGTACGGTAAAAAAGCTGCCGAAGCTCTGAAAACCTTCTGCGATGCTATGGAGATGGAGGTTTTTCCCCCACTGATGGAAGGGGAAAAATTCCTCCAGGAGCATATGGGAGTGGACGTCTCCAAATTCAAGGCTGCTATTGAGAGCCGAATTCAAGAAGGAACTGCTGCACAAGCTGAAGTGCAGCAGCGTCTAGAGGCTCTTGAAGCCAGCCGAATGGCTGCTGAAGAGTTGCTCTTGGCCAAAGACGTCCAACTCTCAGAGGCTGCTGCTGCTGCTGAAGCTCAAAGAGCTAAATTCCAAGAGGCTGAGGATCAACTGCTGATCCAGAAAGTTGAAGTGGCCCAAGCTCAGACAAAGGCTTTCCAAATTCAGCAAGAGCTGAATGAGCTGAAGGGGTCCTCCTCCAAAGTCGCTGAACAGCTGAAGAAATCCAAGGAGGACTTGGAGGAGACCCAGAAGAAGCTGGCTGATGCTGAGGCTTTACTCAAAGTCCGTGTTTACACCCAAGAGGAATATGAGATGGGTTTCAGAAACGGATTTCGAGTATGCCGAAGACTCTGCCTTCATGCTGAGCCGAAGCTGGACTGGTCTAAATGTGCTGAGTGGGCCCAGAATCCCGAAGACCCTCACATGAAGTATGCAACTCCAGCTGAAGCTGAAATTCTTAAGGCTGAGGAAGCCGAAGAGGAAGCTGAAAGACTGGAGTTGGAAGCTGAGCAGAGGGAAAGGGAGGCTCGGCAAAGTGCAAAGCCCGCCTCTTCTGCTGCTGGGGCTGAGGCCACCAGGGGACTCAACGCTGATCAGTCTGATCCTCCGGCTGAAGCATAGGAACTCGGGCAGTCGTCTTCAGAATCTTGCGGTTCATCATGCGCTCAACTTTAGACTTGCCGCTTTCTGAATTTTTGCCTTTTGTTTTTTTTTGCTTCAGCTTGCCTTATCGTACAACAGCTTATTATATTTTTATTTTGCCTGTACGTATTTCGGCAGCTGTTACTTTCCGCTTGTGGGCGGCTGCCGACTATTTTTGTAATTCAACATTTTTATTTCAAAGAAGTTCACTTTCTCAGCTTTCTTGTGTATATTTTTTTTCTTCGCTTTACCAGTCTTCGCACTTTACTGCTTTCTTTGAATGATCTTTCAAATATTTGCTAAGTGCAGAACTTCGGCTAGCGAGAATCATTTCTGCTGAGACTTCTTTTTGCCGTTTGTACTCGGATGTTTTCAACTTGTGAAAAAACTGACATAAGTATCAAACTTCGGCTGAGCTGAAGGGTATTAGATCAGTTGTGCCATTTCTCTATTTCCCTCTGCCCCCCAGAAATCTGAAGATGAGGTCTTCTGAATTCTGGAATGGCTGATAATTTTTCTCGGCTAAGCCGAGGATCTTTGAACACTTTGCTTTATTTTCTACATCTGTTTTTAAAGTACTGATTTCCCACCTGAGAGTTTTCACTCTAGAGATGGTACTCTTGTGACACTTTCTTCAATTCATCCAAGGGAACAACTATCCGAAACACCATGCCGGGGCAGCAGTTTATCTGAAGTGCGAGGCATCATCATGCAATACTTCAGAGTTGCAACTACCACCCGGAACTGATTCATCCGAAGTACAAGGCATCACTATGCAATACTTCGGGGCTTTATCAGTTCCTATTTTTTAGGCTATGTTTCGGATAAGTCTATGGCCTTTTTGCCCAAAGGAACAGCTTCTCCGAAGTACAAGGCATCACTATGCAATACTTCGGGCTTGTATCCTTTTTTGGCAGGTTTTACAGCTTGCCGAGGTACAAGGCATCATTATGCAATACCCCGGACAGCGCCGAATGAAACCTTGAATTTTTGAAAAACCGTAGAAAGCATAAAGACTTAAAGAATACACGCAATCTGAATGAATACTGGCTCGATGGCCTTTTTGTAAACAAAATCAGTGTACTTACATAGATTGTACTATCCGAAGGATTTACACATAGTATTTTTTGAGCACATCGGCATTCCAATGGTTTTTCAGCTCGGTGCCATCCATTTGTTTGAGTCTGAAGGTACCGGGCTGAAGCTCTTGATAAATTTCATAAGGTCCCTCCCAAGATGCTGAGAGTTTGCCATGAATGCGACTTTTTTGAACAGCTGCAGCATTCCTCAAAACTAAATCCCCAACTCTGAGAGGTCGTTGATAGACTCTTCGGTTGTAGGACTTGCTCATTCTGAGCTTGTGTGCAGCCATCCTTTCTCGGGCTAGATCTCTAATCTCGTCAAGGAAGTCGAGGGACTCTTTCATGAGCTGCTCATTTTCCTCGGCTGAGAAGAGATTCACTCGTAGGCTTTCTGAGCCCACTTCCACTGGAAGCACTGCTTCGGATCCATACACCAGCTGAAAAGGTGAATGCCCCGTTGCCTCCTTCTCGGTTGTCCGGAGTGACCAGAGGGTTCCCGGAAGTTCCTCTACCCACTTGGACTTTTGATCCTCTACTCTTTTTCTGAGAGCGTTAAGGATCTGTTTATTTGCGGCTTCGGCTTGGCCATTACTCTGAGGGTGGCAAACCGCGGAGTAAGCCAATTTTATCCCGAATTGATCAGTGTATCGGCGCAAGGGCAGGTTGTCAAACTGTCTGCCGTGGTCGAGCACAAAAACTTTTGGGATGCCGAACCGAGTTATTATGTTCTGCCAGATGAACTGTCTGACAGTTTGCTCAGATATGCTTGAAGCAGCTTCCGCTTCAATCCATTTGCTGAAATAGTCGATTCCGACTATCAGCCACTTTCTTTTGTATGGGGCCTCGGGAAAGGGTCCCAGAATATCCAACCCCCATTGTGCAAATGGAAGAGGATTAAGAATTGGCTGGAGATCTAGGCATGGCCGATGGATTACCGGTGCAAATTTTTGGCATTTCTCGCATTTACTGACCATGTTCTTTGCATCCGAGATCATTGTAGGCCAAAAATACCCTGCCCTGAGAGCTTTGTGGGCTAAGGTTCTCCCTCCTATGTGGTTTCCGCAGATGCCGAGGTGAATCTCTCGGAGAATATAGTCGGCATCCGTTGGACCCACGCATTTCAATAATGGAGCGGAGAAGGATTTTCTGAGGAGTTGGCCGCCGAAGACGAGGAATCGTGAACTGATCCGCTTTATCTTGGAGGCCGAATTCCTATCCTCGGGGAGCTCGTCCCTGAGTTTATAAGCCAGGATGTCATCCATCCAGCTCGGCTCGAGTGCAGCGCAGCAGATTGATATTGCTTCGGCTACACTCTTTTCTCGGCGCACCTCCACATAGACAGAACGGCTTAACTCAGTCAGAGTTGAGCTTGCAAGTTTGGAGAGTGCGTCCGCTTGAGCATTTTGACCCCTTGGGATCAGCTCTACTTCGAAAGATCTCAGCTTCGCAATTGTCGATTTGATCCTTGCGAGGTAAGCTGCCATTGAAGGCTCTTTAGCCTCATACTCCCCCCGGATCTGATTGGCGACCAGCTGAGAATCTGTCTTGAGGTAGACATGCTCTGCTTCCAACGATATGCACAGGTCTAAGCCAGCAATGGCTGCTTCATATTCGGCCTCGTTGTTAGAGGCTTTGAATGAAAATTTTAGTGCATACTCGAAGGTTTTGCCTTCGGGAGAGGTAATGACGACCCCTGCCCCCGAACCGTTCACGGTGGAGGACCCATCCGTGAAGACGGTCCAGATTTTCCTCCTTGCATCCAGAGTCTCCTGATAGGAGCACTCGGCCAAGAAGTCTGCCAAGGCTTGCGCCTTGATGGCTGTTCTCGGCTGATAACCGATACTGAACTCGGTGAGCTCGAAAGCCCACTTTGCTAGTCTACCGGATTTTTCAACCTTGCCGAGGACTTTCTCTAACGGCTGATCAGTTAGAACCGCTATTTGATGAGAATCAAAATAGGGTCGCAACTTCCGAGCAGCCACCACCACTGCATAAGCCACTTTTTCTAACAATGGGTAGCGCGTCTCGGCATCCGTCAGGGTGTGGCTGACGAAATAGATCGGCTGTTGAACTTTTTCTTCTTCCCTTAGCAGCACCGCGCTTACCGTGGCTGGACTGACCGCCACGTATAAGTATAGGATGTCTCCTACGACTGGCCTTGCCAGTGTTGGGAGTTGAGCCAGGTGTTCACGGAGCTGCTGAAAGGCTGACTTTTGTTCGTCTCCCCATTCAATGCCTTTTGAATTTTGGAGCTTCAGCGCCTTGAAGAAAGGGAGCCCTTTGTCTGAGGCTCGTGAGATGAACCTGGACAAGGCAGCCATTCTCCCGGCTAGACGCTGAATATCCCTTTTTGTCTTCGGCTCGGGGAGGTCTAAAGCAGCTTGTACTTTGGCGGGGTTTGCATCAATCCCCCTCTTGCTGACCATGAAGCCGAGGAACTTGCCTGACTTCACGCCGAAGACACATTTCTTCGGATTCAGCTTCATTTTGTATTTTCTGAGGGTGGCGAAGGTTTCGGCTAGGTCCGTGACATGATCTTTTTCTTTTATGCTTTTGACGATTGAGTCGTCAACATAAACCTCCATGTTTCGGCCTTTTTGCTCGGCGAAAACCTGATCAACCAACCTCTGATATGTTGCCCCCGCATTTTTCAATCCGAAGGGCATCATTCTGTAATTGTACAACCCGGAACTTGTTATGAACGCTGTTTTAGCTCGGTCCTCGGGGTGCATGAAGATCTGATGGTATCCCGAGAATGCGTCCATGAAACTGAGCAGAGCATGCCCGCTTGTCGAGTCGACCAGTTGGTCGATCCTCGGCAGCGGATAGGAGTCCTTGGGACATGCCCTATTCAGGTCCGTGAAGTCAACGCACATCCTCCAGTTACCATTTGCCTTCTGAACCATTACAACATTGGCCAGCCACTCCGGATACTGACAGGGTTCAATGAACCCAGCATCTAGGAGCTTATCGACCTCAGCTGCGATGTTCTGGTTCTTTTCGGCGGAGTAGTTCCGCTTTTTCTGCTTAACGGGTCGACTGGAGGGGTCGACATTAAGCCTATGGGAGACGAAGTCCGGATCAATCCCGGGCATTTCTGCGGCTGAGAAGGCGAACACGTCTCCACTGGCCCGTAGGAGTTGGACGAGTGCCGCACGGGTGTTTGGCTCCAGTGACGACCCGATGCTAACACATCTGTTCGGATCTCCTACGGTCAGTTCTATTGACTCGGTCAGGTCATCCGTCTCCATGCTCTTAGAGTTGGATTCCTCGAATTCCGGCCTGCTATCAATATTAGCAGACTTTCCTGACCGCGGCTGGCCATCAGAGTCGTTCGGCTCTGAGGCGGAGTCAGCCTTTTGGCCCCCATCAGATTTCTCGTTGTCTGGGGCTTCATTAGCCGAAACGTCTGAGCCTCTCGGCTTTTTGGCGTTTCGGTCCCGGTGCTTTTCCTCCCCATCGCCACGGTCGCCTCGGCGAGACGTGGATGGCTTGAGGTGATTGCATCGGCGGGCTTCTTTTTGACTGCCCTTTATTTTCTCGGAGCGTCCCTCGTCTGAAACGTATATCATGATTTGATGATACGTGGAGACGACTCCTTGAATGCCGTGAATGAGGGGTCTCCCCATGATCATGTTGTATGCAGATGGAGCATCTACGACCAAAAATTCGGCCATGATATTCCTAGCTGCTCGGCCTTCGCCGATGGTGACAGGAAGTGTAATCTTCCCGTCAGGATACGAGGAAGAGCCGTTGAATCCAGACACCGGGTAGGGTGCGGGGGCCAGGTGCTCGGCTCCCATCCTCAGCTGGTCGAACGCTCCTCGGAAGAGGATGTTCGCCCCGCTACCGCCGTCGACGAGGGTCCGCCAGACGTTGCGGTTGGCGATGCCCAGAATGATTACTAGTGGGTCATCGTGGGGGTATACCACCCCCTCACAGTCTTCGGCTGTGAACAGGATGTTCGGCGCCGGTGACTGGGACTGCCGAAGCTCAGCCTGATGAATCTGATGGGTTAGACCCCTCAGTTGGCGTTTGGCTGTGCCTCGCGAGATTCCCCCGGAAATAACCAGGATGTCGAGGGACTCCTTGCCCTGAGGTCCCTTATCCTTCTTCCGAGCGAAGTTGAGGTCCTGCCGAGAATCTTTTTCAGCTTTTTTCTCCTCGCGCCTGTCCGCGAGGTATTGGCTCAGGTACCCCTTGCGGACCAGATCCTCAATCTGGTCCTTCAGCTGGACGCAGTCCTCGGTGCGATGTCCGGGTGAGTCATGGAACTCGCACCACTGGTCCTTTCCCCTCGTCTGATGCCAGGGAGGCAACGGACGAGGTTTTTTGAATCTCCCCTCGTCCTTCGTCGTGCTGAAAATCTTAGCACGGGGAAGGGAGAGTGGAGTGTATGAATCGTACCTTCCCGTGTAGGGAAAGTGTCTTTCCTTCTTCGGCTCGGCAGCAGAGGACGGTTCTGAGGCCTTAGCCTTCCCTTTCCTCTGCGCCGAGACTTCGGGCTGCTGCCCTTTCGGCTTCTCAATTCTCGGACGAGACTGAGACCTGGATCTGTTCCACTCCTCGGCTCGGATGAACCTATCCGATGCTTCCAAGGCTTCCTCCAGGGTCTGCGGGGGATGCATGACCATGAAGTCCAGGAACTTTCCAGCTTGGAGGCCGTTCCGTAGCGCGAACACGGCCAGGCCTTGATCCAGGCTTGTGATTCCGGATGACTCGTTGCTGAAGCGAGTCAGGTAGTCGCGGAGGCTCTCGTCCTCCGCCTGCTGCAGACTCATTAGCTCTGCAGTGGTCTTCTCTCGGCGGTTGGCCGTAGAGAATTTGCTCTTGAACTTGTTGGAGAGGTCGTTCCAACCGGTTATGGAGCCTTCCTTGAGCCCTTTGGTGATCCAGGATTGGGCAACACCTTTGAGGGTCGTAGGAAAGTATTTACACCAGGTAGCCTCAGACCTCGGGTTCAGATACATGTGCCCCTCGTAAGAGGCAATGTGATCCTTAGGATCTGAGGTACCATCGTAAGTAATATGTGCCGGGATTTTGACCGTTGGCACATGCTCTTCCAGAATCCACTTCTGGAAGGGCGAGTTCGATGGAACCATGACCGCATTCCCCTTGTACCCGGCCTCAGGGACCTCGCTCCCTCCTCTCTCAGAGGTGGAAGTGGTTTTCGTCCCCGGCTGAGACAAGGTTGGGTGGGGTCCGGTATCCTCTGGGAAGGTGAGGCGGCTATGCACACTCACCTCCCTCGAACCCAAGCGTTCATGAACGCTTTGGCGGGCGAATTCCGGGTCCTTGGAGGGCCCCATGGAATTCTGAGCTTCGGAGTGGTCAGAGGGTTGAGGGTTCCTCCTCCTCTCCTTACTGGAGTTTCGGGTGTCCCCTCGCCACCTCTGGCCGAGCTGTCTATGTGGTGGAACTTGTCCACCATCATCCTGACCGATCCTCCTTTTCAGGTTTCTCGGCTGGTGATCATCAGGCATCTGGATTGGAGCCCCTTGAGCTTTAAGGAACTCCATGCAGATGGCCACTGCTCTGGCCACTTCCTCGGTGGAGGGTCCGGAGGGAGGAGTCTCCCGCGGATGTGAACTGGATTGCACGCTATGGCGCGGCGGGGAGTTCCTCGCACCTGAGCCACTCGGTCTCGGGGATGGCCCCGGCTGCCGAGTGTGGTGCAAGGTGTTCTCCTCCTGGAGGCTAGGACCTCTTGAGGCTTCCCTTTCCGGAGAAATGGGGGCCTCCGATTCGGAAGAGGCTTGCTCCGGGGAGGGATAAACCGGCTGGCGTTCCCTCACCGTAATCCGGCCTCCTCCCTTCTTAGCCTTCTTGGAACTCTTTCCACTCTTAGTCATGGCGACTGCCGGAGTGTTTGATGACTGACGCGAAATTTAGTAGCGTTCCCCACAGACGGCGCCAAATTGTTTCGGATGAAAACAATCGAATCTCGGAAGATCCTTTTATCTTGAGGGAACTTGGTCTCGGTCCGAACGACGCAGGAGCCGAGGGTTTCCTGCACAACAAATACACGTAAACTAGCCTCGGGGGGGACGCCGAGGAAGGCCCCTCCGATGCTTAAGTCAGTATATTAGAGAGAGAAAGCTGTGCAAGAGTTTAGTTGCTTGAGGCTTTATTGTCTTACCAAGAATTGACCAAATTGTTGGCTTTTATACCTTGGCTAATGAAGGAGGCAGATTGGGCCCGGAAGTCAGTTGGGCTGGGCCAAGCTGATTGGGCCGTTGACTGACCTTGACATGGCTTTGAGGATGTTTGATTTTTGACTTTAGCACATTTGGAGAGTTGAACCTTAACCTTGGGCTTTTAATTGGATCATTCAGTGACCAGGCCCAATTGGACTAAATTGGACCCAAACAATATGTATCTTCAATTCTATACTTTTGGTTAATTTTAAGAGATCCAAGAGTCTTCATTGGCCTCATATGATGAAAATCCCAAAACTCAAAATTTTTGCAACAAAATCTATAATGAGATGTGCTTCATTCTCCACCTCCTTGATTTTGCTCAATTTTAACCCCAGATCATAATCAAGCACTATTTGCATTAATTATTTGGTTTGAATTTTGAAAAATAATTTCAATTTGAAGAAAACCCCAATTTGCTTTAATAGGACGAAAATAAGTCACTTTAATCTAAAAATAATATGAAGAGTCAACGGGGGCTAACTTGCTCGACTAGGCATGCATGAACCTAAATTTTGAGATGCATTACTGGAATTTTCAGCCAACTACTTGTCATTGGAGAGTGTGTGAACAATGTAAAAGTAATAATAAGCACGATAAAAAACATGTGAAGTAAAAGGATAGTAAATTAATAATGACCTGTCGTGCATCAGTTTGTGAAGAAAGGGAGTATTTACCAATACCACCACCTAATGAGAGGAGTACTTTAATTCCTTGCCTTCGGCATTCCTTAATATCATCTCCTATGCTTTTGCAACTACCGGGAATGCTTGGGTTGCAGTGGCCAGCTAAATTTAGCTCAGGAGTTTGACCATTGCCAAATACATTTAGGAAAGCAATGTTAATAAGCTCGTAGTTTCCGGTGGCGCAGGCAGCGGCTAAGGTGCCTTCATCACCATTCTGTCCCCAATAAATAGCTATCCCAGCACCATGGCAGAGATTCAAGAATTGAGATGCTAAAATGAACATTGTTAGTTTCAACACATCCATATTTAATTTTTTAGCAGATGTCTTTCTTTGTTTTTTTTTTTTTTTTTTTTTTTAGTTTGGTGTATTTTGTACCAGTACGACATTCTAAGCTAGTTACAGGCACACATTATAGAGGTCATGCATGCACGTCAGTCTAATTTTCATTTTATCATTGAAAATGGGCAACTTGAAGCCCTCTTTGGCTCTACGTTGTTACTAGCTTTCATATAATATGACATGCTAATTGTTGGGTTTCTTTTTTTTTTTTTTTCTTTTTTTTTTAATAATGTTTACTAACCGAAAGGGAAAGGGCGAAAGGGACTAATCTTGAATCACAATATATAGTACGATAACTCGATAATATCAAGACGTTTATTTGACTCATAATAATAAGCATATTACATTTACAAGTAACTAAGCTAAGCCATGTCCCATGCCACTATATGCCTTAAGCTTAGATACATGCCAATAGGCAAAACAACAAAATATAGTTAAAACTTTTTTACATAAAGACAAATGAATTGGACATTTTAGATGGAGTCCATGGAGACTGCAAATAAATGAACTTAAGGGTTGCCAATAATTGGGAGGCCGCCGATTGAGATGTGAAGTCCGCTTCCACTTTCACTTCCACTTTTGCGGCTTCTAGATCCGCCATTTACACTATCCTTGATGGCGGTACTGTATTCATTGTCAAAGAACCTAGACCACAGCATTACCCCTCCATACTTGGGAGAAGTCCTAATATTTGGCAAAACCTGAGTTTTAAGATCATCAGGTGGAATATACCCACTGCTAGCAGCACCTGGAGCAGCAGGTACTCCTAGGAAAATTTGGCCAGCATTCACAGTAGTCCATGTGTTCCAGGAGCTTATGAGTTGGTTGGCATTGCCGTTAGCATATTGACAGGGTGCATTGTTGTAGAATTGCACCCAAACATAGTCAAAAACACCTGTATTTATGGCGTCACTTAGATGAGCATCGGGGAAAGGGCATTGTGGTGCAGCTGATAAGTAGACCTTCCTTTCAGCAGTGCTACGTCTATTGAGTGCCCTTGCTAAAACATCATAGTTCTGTCCCGAGCCAAGTTCAATATCAAAGTCTATGCCATCGAGCACTGCATTCCCAAAAGGGCGTGAGTTTGAGTTTCCTCCTAGGAAGTTGTCCCAAAGATAGTCTGCTACCTGTGTGGTAAAAGAAAAACGGTAGTGAATTGATTAGCTTACATAACAAAGCTCCTACCAGAACAAGACCATTGGCCTAACCAAAGCTACATAGTTCAGCTGATAAAACTTTCAGGATAAAAATGCTGGTAAAGTTTTCAGGAGATGAATTAAAAACTTTGCATGAGGTAGCTTTCTAATTTATACCATCCTTGGAGCCCAGAAAAAAGCGTGACTAACTTTAGATCATTTAACAATCTTGATCTGTCACTTTAATTTTAATATTGTGATTGAAATACTATCGAATAATAACACTCATGCAGTTAAGTAGGAGAGTACACGGAAAATCAACAAGGCTGAAAAAGAAACAAAACACATTGACATACTGTATGTCACATACTCTGTTTTAATTGTGCACTGTATAATCGTATATATGCTAGGACATAGAATAATAGAATTTCTTTACTAAAAGAACAGTACTGACCTGTTGTGCATCAGCTGGCGAAGAAAGGGAGTAAGTACCAAGACCACCACCCAAAGAGAGGAGGACTCGGATCCCCTGCCTTTGACAGGCTGCAATATCATCCCCAATCCAGCTGCAACTTCCAGGATCGCTTGGGTTGCAGTGGCCAGCTAAGTTTAGCTGAGGGGTTCGGCCGCTGCCAAACACAGTTAGGAAAGCAATGTTAATATACTTGTAGTTCCCAGTGGAGCAGGCAGCAGCTAAGGTGCCCTCATCACCATGCTGCCCCCAATACGTAGCAATTCCAGCACCATGACAGAGATTCATGAACTGAGATGTAAAAATGAATAATGCGAGTGTCAAGACAGACATCTTTGAAACTTTAGAGGATGTCTTTTCTTTGTTTTTGCACATAAAAAATGTAAGCTTTTTATAGGCACGGCGAGGTCATGCATGTTAGTCCAACTATCCTTAGCCTCCCAGAATTAAGGATAATTATGCATTATGCATGCCCTACATTCTGATTTGTTTGTCAATTCGTGTAGGTAGGTAGAGAGGCATGTTAGGCAGTTGCTCCCTTCGAAGAAATTAATGAAAGATACAATAATGATTGTTCTCAAATATCCGCAAGTCCAATACTTAATTTTATTTATATTCTAGAAATTTCATTACATATTCAAACTTCAAATCAACCCCTCACATAAGTTCAAAGTTCTCAGCTCTCCAATTCCAGCCCAGCGCATCACATTATTAACTTTTATATATAGAAGACTTTAGACTTAATATAGGCTAATAACTCCCTTCATCTGGCACCAACCTTAATGATGTTAACTGAATTTTTTTTTTTTTTTTTTTTTTTATATATATATTTTTGCATAAATACATTCTAACTAATTAACGATTCCTTATCCTATCTTTAAAAAATTTAAAGATTCCTCAATCAACAGCTAGAATTATTAAAAAAAAATAATAATAAATAAATAAATTAACAGCTAGAAATGAGGATGCAGCACATGTGCATTATATACTAAAATCACCAATTTACCAATGAAAAGAACACATGCAAACAAGTCAAACCAGGATTGTAAATATATCAGCAATTACTAATGGAGCAAAAATTTACCCATGTTTTTAATTAGCTTCCTGACTTCCTGAGGTAGTACTCTAGTAGCCTATTACATCGTTTACATGGACATGATGAAAAAGCTCCTAATCAACTTTCCTAATACAACAATACTACTCCCTGAATTTGCAGTTATATTTTTTGTATTCCTTGGTATTATAAAACACCCTCCATCTTTGAATTTTGTTCTTACTTTAATTGATTTTGTGTCACTAAAAAAGTCAAAGTACAAACAACACTTAGAGATAGAGGGAGTACTAAATTTGAGATTTGTATGTGCTCCTTTTTAGTTATTTATTTATGATTTAACTAAAGAGTATACAACTTAAACAGTTGTCTTTTATTCACAATTCACAATATAATTGCCGGGAAAACTTTAGAGTATATAACACAATAGGAAGAGTGAAGAATATTATGGTGTACGGATACAAATTTTGTATAATTGAGGTAGAGATACATATTAGATCAAAGCTTCATTTGATGGAATGAAATAAGTTTGAAAATTACTCCATACAAGACAAGTATGTTAAATATTGCCTTGATTCTAGGTAGATATTGTAGTAATGAATTTGGTAGAATGAAGAGGAGATTCTCTATTTTTCTTTATGTTCCATATTTTGTCTCAAACTTCTTCTGTCAAATCATCAAGATCAAATCACTAAAATTTTATAATTCTAAAGTGGTTAATAAGAAATACAATTCAGGAAATGGTAAGACATTAAAGTGTCAAACATGTAGAAAGAAGTATTCTTGCTCCAAGCAACTCTTCTTTACCTCTTTTCCGCCCTCAAACTCCGCAAATTCTTTGGATCAGGTTATTTAGTTGATGCTGCATATAAGTCTCCATGTGCCAGCACAGCTGCAACCCTTTAGCTTCTATGTAACTATTCATGAAGGGTGCATGTTGACACTATGGGGCTATGTATATGCTCCTGCTGTGTGTTCCCTCCCAATAATTCCAGTCCAGGCATCCCTGAAATGTAAAAACAGAGGGCGTTAAAGGCAAAACAGCATATAATTTTCAGAACTTCGTTCAAAGTATAATGGAAACCTCACATGGGAAGAGAAATTAGATTTATGTAAAGGCTGAATGAGGAATTCTGTAAACTCGACATGTCATTAGTGACCAAGACTCCGTTCTCTGTACCCCAATGCTGTAATTGCTCCTAAGTTCCTCACTGCTGTAATAATCTGAGTTATCCTGCTCATTTCATTCAGTGATCTCCAGATGATGATTGATTATAAAATGACGATATCTTTAAAACTAGCCAACTTAAGATAAATACCTTACAGAAGAAAAGCATCACATATTCCAAGCCACATCCTAGAAGAAACTGTATGTACAGATTTCGGAAACCTTCCAGTAGACATCAAGATGGATGCAGGGAGATCCACACCACTTTGTATATATACCAATGAATAAAATGCTTTCACTGAAGCTGATAGGTTGAGCACAATTTTGTATGTAGTCACCAATAATCACCACAAGAACAAGCCCCGTTCTTGAAGGTATGAAACCTATTGGTATCTCTAACAATTATTTCCCGCCTAGTGATCTTGGATATGAGCTTGATTGCAACATGGCAATCTCCACAAATGCGAAGATTCTTAGTAATTCTGATAGGTGTTGGTGGTCTGGTATTTATAAGGGCAAACATTAAAGCCAGCTTTTCACTGTGAACTGAAAGATGGCCTTCTTTATCCTCCTCCTCTACATCATGAAGAGCAAAATTTATCTCTGGAACATAACCTTCCTCCTTCATTTTACCCATTAACACATGCAATTTCTCATATATATCATTAGACTGTGGATGTGATCTGTCCCCGGCGAGGAATGTATAAACCTGACCTTGATGCTCCAGATTACTAATGCCTGGCGTTTTGTTCATGCCTTTGGTCTTCATCAGTGACCTGATTGTGCTAACTTCCTTCCACTTCCCTGCTTTAGCATAAATGTTAGATAGCAACACATAATATCCACCCTGTTCAGGTACCATTTTAAAAAGATGGTCAGCTGCTATTAGCCCAATTTTCATGTTGGAATGGACACGACAAGCACCTAATAGAGCTCCCCATACTCTTTCATTTGGCTCAACTTGCATCTCCTTAATAAAAGAGAAAGCCTCGTCCACTCTCCCTGCCCGTCCTAAGAGATCAACTATGCAGCAATAATGCTCTAACCTAGGGGGTATATTGTACTCTTCAGTCATTAGTTTATAGTAATGCTGCCCTTCTTCCAACATCCCTGAATGACTGCAAGCTGACATAATAGCAACGAATGCAATGGAATCAGGAGTTAATCGCTCCTCTCTCATTCTTGAGAAGAGGGAAACAGCTTCGTTACCTTGTCCACTAACACCATAAGCAGAAATCATAGAAGTCCAAGAAACTACATCACGAATCTCCATCATATCAAACACTTCCCTTGCTTCCTTCAAGCAACCGCACTTGGCATACATGTTGATTAATGCGTTCTCCAAGGACAAACTTGGAAGAATTTTTCTTCTTTCAACAAATTTGTGAATCTTCCTTCCTAATGAGAAAGCAGAAAGATCACCACAAGCAGGAAGAATACTCGTAAATGTAACCCCATCTGCCTCAATTCCGTTATCTTCCATTTGAGAGTAAAGATCAATGGCTTCTGCAGCCATGGAATTGTTCACATACACAGCTATCATTACATTCCAAGATACCAGACTCTTCTTAGCCATCTTCTCAAACATTTTCTCGACAAAAACGACATTTTCAGAAGAAGTGTTAGTAACAGCTGGAAGCAAACTTGCCATAGTGCCAGCATCTGCATTTAACTCCACTGACTCCATTTCTCTACAAATTCTCAAGGCGTCGTCGAAATGCCCTTTCTGTGCATACCCAGCAACCATTGAGTTCCAAGAAACAACATCTCTTACAGGCATTTCATCAAGAACTTTCCTTGCATCAATCAAACAACCACACTTCCCATACATAGAAACTAATCCATTCCCAACAAACAAATTCAAGTTAAGCCCAACTTTAAACACAGCATTATGAATTTGCCTACCAACCCACAAATTCTCAGACCCGGAACAAGCTTTCAAAGCACACGGGTACGTATAATGATCAGGTCTAACTCCAACCCTAGACATACTCTTAAAAACCCTTAAAGCATCAGGGTACTGTTGGTGGGTTACATAGCTCCTGATCATAACATTGAAAAATATAACATTTCTTTCAGGACTTTCATCAAACAGATGACGTGCAATGCCTAATAAGCGAAAACTCGCATAAGCCCTGATCAATTTCAGTCGAATACAAGAACTTAAATGAAGATTATGGTGGGTTAGTATGTTGGCATGAAGTTTTTTCAGGGTTTTAAGATCTGGGTATGAATCCAAAATTTGGGTACACAATTCCTCTGTAAGAAACACATTTTGGTGGGAAAATTCGAGTTTTTGAATTTGTGGGGAAAGGGTTTCTAGTTGATTGAACGTTGATAAGTGGCGAATGAAACAATAACGCCGAATAATCATCTAGTAGGAAGTATAAAATGTCACTCTTTAAGAGGCCTAACGCCAAAAATATGATGCTAGGTTTAGGAAGAATAAAATGAAGTGATTTTAGTACATACTCCGTAGGCAACATAGCTCAAATACTCATAAAGTTGTACTCCGTAATGTAATGTTAATATAATGGAATTCAAGGCCGGTAAAGTCTATTCCTTACCTACTAAAAAAAAGGTCGATTTGGTAACTTGGTTTAAAAAGGTAATGCGATAAATTGCCAATTTGGTAATACATAGTACAATTGTACGAGTATAAAATGAGGTGACTATGAAAGATTTTCCATTTTTTTGGTCAAAAGTTGAAATGTGTCTAGAGTGTTAATTTGTTATACATGGGGGCAAAAATATACTGCTTATAAAAAGAGGGGATAAATAAAGGTTTTAAACTGTGCAGATTCTGCATTATGTTCTTGCCTCAGTTGAGCAACTGATGCGTTGTAGTTATCATGGATGCCTATAATAATCCAAGAGTTTAGTCTCTCCAATTCGTTAGGGCAAGGTCGATCACATGGCTTCGTTAAAATGGTAGAGCATTATAGAATCTCCTTGATCACAGCTTATTTCAGTATGACTAAACTGACACCCAGAATTTGTTATGCAATTATGGAACTAT
Source organism: Chenopodium quinoa (assembly GCF_001683475.1). Lineage (NCBI taxonomy): Eukaryota > Viridiplantae > Streptophyta > Magnoliopsida > Caryophyllales > Amaranthaceae > Chenopodium > Chenopodium quinoa. The sequence continues at coordinate 2,539,113 of NW_018744167.1, forward strand.
GCACCTGCTTCTTCCCTGCTAAACTGATACAGAAGTCGCTGTAAACGTGTCTTGAATTCTAGACAACATTAAGCAACGTGTTATTACAAAGGAATTACAGTTTACAAGGCTCCTAGCGCCTATACTGCTAAAATCACCTAATTATACATTTACTGAAGGATACACTCTACAGGTCTATTGAATTTTGTACATAAGGCAAGTAGTCTTACAGGTGCGTCCTGTTGTGTTTGTGCTTCACGCAAAGCTTCTGGTATACACAGGTATTTGTTTGTGTCTAAATTGATTAATACAGAGTATTGTTTAAGGCCAACAGAGCTTATAAATCAAAGCTCCCATTCATGATGCCACGACTCATCCTGAAACAAAGCCCTGTGAACGGAACCAGTTGAATTCCCCCCTTGCTCCCTATACTCTTCTTCATCACCAACACTACCATCTGAAGGGAATAAACATTTTTTTGCCCCACTTGTTGGGGTTTCGCAGACCCGATCATAGTTTTCTCTATGCCGGTCTTTCCTCTTGGACCTACGAAAAGAATCTGATTTTGACCTGGACAGTTTTGGCGGCTTAGGGGCCCACACTCTCTGCAAGTCTGGCATGGCTCTTCGTGTAAAAGAAGCAAACTTCAAAGCTCTTGTTCTCCTTTCTTGAGCTTCAACCAGTTTGCGATCATGATCTGTGCTACCGGTGTGAAATGAATCATCAGTAGAATTGGGTTCACTTCCTACTTTCCATGATTGACTGCTATCTTCACTGTTGAGTAGTGGATTAGGGGATTCATCATCACCATCATCAAACAATAAGAGATCCATTTGATCATAGATTCTATGTACAATATTCCCAAGGTTCTGCGAATACCTGGACATTCCACACAAATAATATCATAAATTGTGGATCTAAACTTCGTTCCAGCAAAACAAACCAAAAAGCAATTAACATTGAGCTAATATGTTGGAATTCAAAGGGCACCTGTAAGCTAGAAAATGAAGTTTTGGAAAACCAGTACCTAAACTTTTAAACAATCCAGAATCAGTGCGACCAGCATGTCTCCTCAACTACTAATTGCATATTTCTTGTCACAATTATCATAGTCATAATTTGACTCTGACATAAACAGGAACATGAAGGAGGATGTTCACTGAGGCTATACAATTTGTGAAAGGAACTGGACCTACTTAATCAATACACTTGATGATGAAAAGGGGCTACCACTACTTACATCAAATTGCACAAGTTTAAGACAAATGACAGCATGAAAATTTGAAAACTGGAATGCAGAGAAAATGAAATGACCCACTTGTCCTGACCGAAACCACTAAAGAAAAGGAGAATGGCTGCCCTAAAATTCCAGAAACAATGTTGGAGAACTATGTATGGAACAGAATCAGAACTTTCCTTAGCAGACACAAACAATTTCCTCTGACATCCTAAATATCAACATCCAAGATAGGATCCCATCATTCATGGAAACTTGGGAGGACTATATCTGCTTATCTTTATCCCTAACCACACTGATTTGAGCTACTTTAAAGGATGATTCCTTAAACATACCAAACAAGATCATTTTCTGGGAAAAATAAAGACATTCTCCAAAACAGTCGACTGAAAGATGGAAGTGATACAGAATAACAAGAAGATGATATAGAGGTCGAAATGTGGAGAAAACAAATGCACTTTGAAACACTACACCATGCAATCTAGAAGCTGCTTGGACTGTGATGATTGAAGTGGAAACCATTTCGTACAATAATTGGTTTTCAATGAACATCCATACTATAAAATAAAAGTTGGAAACTATGCTTCCAAGTCTGCAGTGATAATGAATCTGTTGATTTGGTACTATAAAAACGTGCTTTCATCTAAAATAATTAAGAAAAAAAAAACATTTCAGTCTATATCAGAGTGAATAGATGCCAACCACAATACTATAAATAAATGTCATGGTTATACAAGCATTGCTGATTGCATTAGAAGTGTATATACCTGCTTTTGATGGTCCTGCCCACATAATCACTAAAGTTGAAGTCTCCAAAAAATCCATCCTCCATGTTACACTGAATAAACTCTAAAAGACAGCAGATCTGCTTAACAAATTTGTTCTTAGTAGAATCTCGTATACCAGCCACAATCTCTGATTGAAGTATCTCCATGCGAAACAAAATCTGCAGCTCATACCTAGACAATGCTTAAGGAACTACCATGGCAAATCAATCAATATGTCGCGAACAGTAATAAAGAAATAGTAAAATTATGACAAACATTTATTATTAGACAAAAAAGTTAATGGAAGAAAAGGATACTGTCTAATTCTATCTCCAGATGAGGTACTTGATGACTGTGCATCTGTTGCTTTAGAGGATAGATCACCATCTTTGTGCTTTCCTGCTATGTCTTTTGGATCGATTAGTAAGAGTTTGATGAGCTCACCAGCTACAAGTCCTCCATAACTGCTACCATCTGATTTTTCAAGGGAGGCTTGACTTACTTCTTTTGTATTTGGTCCTAGTTTCCCCCTTAGCCAATAAATACATGAAGAAACAACCCGCTGCGCAAAAGCCACTAAGTCAACTCCTGATGCAATCCCATTTTGAATTCTCTGAGACAAATTACTAAAGAAAGCTTCTGCAGCTTCTTGTGAAGCTCCAGTTTGTTTTATTTGAGGTCCCATCACAGCATGTTCTTTAGCCAGAGAAGAAAGTAGTTGTTGACTTTCTTGATGCAACTGGCACAATCTCTCCTCTGTTTTCTCCATAATTTTAGGTGTGTCTGACTTGCATGGAAGTGATGAGCTATTTTTAGCAACCTGTTTTATCCAACACTGCAAAAACTTCAACTTCTTAGAAGTATCACATTCCTTGGAAAAGTAAGCTCCCTCAAGTTCCATCTCACAGGGTCGAGAAGCTGCTTTGCAGAAAGAGCCCCAGGAGAGATCCTTGTACCTGTGGGGATGCATTCTGTGCTTTCTCCTACTCTCACTTTTACGTGTCCCACTCACAGAATCCATACTCATGTCAATTCCAACAATTTTATCTCCTTTCTCTGAACTACCATGTCCAAGGTTTAGCTCACTTACACCATTTTGAGCTCCACATAAGTCAGTACTATCTTTCAGAATAAAAAGAAAAGCCGAATTAATAGTAAAAGGTTTGAGAACCCCCATGGTTATGATGCCCTTGGCATTTGACAAATGCAACAATGCCCAGTAACCTTTCCTATATAGAAAGCTTAAAAGAATCTGCCAGAAAGGTGGTGATTTTCTCTTCGTAAACCTACCTGTTCCTTCCAAAAGCAGGTCAAGAACTCTGTCGGCAAAGAACTCACTAGATGACTTCTCTTTCTTTTTCTTTGAATCTATGGATAACTCATCAACTAGTACCACATCAGAAATTTGCTCATCCATTGTTACAAGTTCGCCATCTCTACAGAGAGATTTTACATCAATCTTCACCAACCCATCACCAAAACTCTCCCAAATTCCACAGGATTGTTGAGAAAGTTTTCCAGCTTTTTCATACCCCTCAGAGATTGAAAGACCGTGAAGCCTACGCCCACGTAACATTTTAAGATCAAGCAGTTGGAGATCACAATACTTGCAAACCATAGGTTTCCCACTCACATCCAATATCTCAAGATTCAATTGCCCAAAAACTTTCTTACATTTATCATTTAATTTAGGATAAGTAGATGAAACACCAATCATCGGATAAATTAAGCCAAACGAAACAAGAGCAGAACCCAAAACAATTGAATCATTAGAACATAAACCCCAACCTAAACTCTTAACACCATTTTGAAAAAACCCCACTAATCTGTTATACTCGTCAAGTTTATCTTTTTCGAAATCGTTCCCGCTGTCATTATTACAGTTTACATCTACCCAGCTGAAATGAATATCCCTACTAGCAAAAGCATCTCTCGCATGCCCAAAAACCCCTCTAAATTTATCACAAAAAACATCACAATCATTCACAACATCATCAACACCCATAAAATCAATCAAGTCCTTATTTGATCTACAAACAGGTGAGAACAATACAACCAAATTCGACCTAACAGTCCCTAACAAATCAGAATCATTAGAACAATCAGACAAATCCCAACCATAATCATGAATTACCTGCGCAATCGAGCTCGATAAATGCGAACCCCTCGAAACCGAACCAGAAATCGAACCATCCACCAAATTACAAGCCAAATCAAGGGTCTGAGAAAGTGAAATTAGGGTTTCATCGGGTCGATTGAAGGAGAGAGAATTAGGGTTATACAATGAAATTGGAATATTGGGGAGAGAAGACGACGATTTGAGAGGAGAAAGAGAGGAGAAGAAGAGCTTGAAGGAGGAGAGAGAAAGAGAAAGAGGAGGAAAAGAGAGAAGAATTTTGGCGGAAGTGAGGATTGAAGTGAGGTAAGAATTAGGGTTTTGGAGGTGAAGAAGAGGGTTGAGATCGATTAAGAGGACGATTCTTTGGGTTTTAGAGTAGTTGATTGGATTGATGCCAGCCATTTTCGGCCGGAAATTCGCCGGAATTTGAAGGTTTAAGGGGTTGAAATGGCGGAGTATTGGGGATGAGATTGGGGATTTTGGAGGAGAGAGAAAGAGGGGATGAAGAAGAAAGGGAGGAGGGAAATGAAAGTTGAAATTTGAGGGTTTAGGCGGGAAATCAATGAATAAGATGCCAAAAATGCGATGCTCCACGTGGAATCTGGAAACGAAAGAATTTGTGATTGATACTCGTAATTTGAAGTATTGGCCCAGTTGAACTCTACGTATTATTCCCTCCACTTTGTAATAGATATTCGATTTTATATATTCAGCCATTTTCTAATAGGCTCATAAACTCGTTTGTTTTGATGGAAATTTTTTTCAAGAAAATTATATTCCCATTTTCCATTATTTGGTTAGTAAATGATTGAAAATATATTTCCCAATGGTGGAAAATATTTCTTCTAATAGTGAATGAGAGAAAGATACTTCGTATATGAGATAGTGTGTCCAAGCAATCAAGCATTTTTCTTACTATTTGTGACTGTGTGTCAAAAGAAGTAAAATTTGTGACTGTATATCATAGTATAATGTATCATACACGTTAACACGTAGTAATGTAGTATGTGATATTTGACCAAGAATTTATAAAATTAAAAATATAAAACGTGACATATAATATGGATTATGAGAAATTTTCCTGTTTAATGCAATACACCTATGCACGACAACAATCTTTGATACAATACTATGTATGTAAACAATCAATTAATCATACGAATATCTGGGTTATTACAATAATTGGAATCCTCACAGCAATCATCTGATACTCTATGATTCATGTAATCCCGGAAAATCTGGAAGATTATGTACTTGTTATTGTGTTTTAGAAGTATTTGATCCATAAGATTTCTGTTAGATTAACCTGATAACCTTTGTGTGTTACTCGGAGTTTTCATTTCAGCTCAAGTACCCTTGACACTAACATGGGCATGGACCCTTCGACTCATCATTTTGGATCAAAGTGGCCCGAAGTCATGGAAAATATCCACGTAATGTACGAGTTCTACATTGGGACATGTACCCATATACATACAACATTAATACTTGAGTGGCTGAGTTGGGTAACACAATAAAAACTCAAAAGTTATACTTCCTCCGTTAACGGTTATCTGCAACATTTACCAAAAACGGGTGCTAACTATTATTTGCAACAAACTTATTTCTTTCCTATTTTAGTAACATTTTTCTGTCGAAATGACCAAAATACCCTTACTTAAAAATTATTAGCACATAATACTACACATATCTACAACCCAAATCTAACTTAATTATGTAAGCTTATCCTCCAAAAAAATCAGATATCTTGGCAGATTCATCTCCCCACCACACCTTTCTCCTCCATCTTCATCTCTCATCATCTCTCATTTCTTCAATCTGCAGTTCATCATCATCATCTCTCATCATCTCTAATCATCTTCTTTCCCGAAAGCCACCCCTTCCCCTCCGTGTCGGCTGCCGGCACCCTAACCCTTAAACACCACCCTTAAAACCACCCTAAACGGATCGATTCCCCGGCAACGTCGACCCCCTTCTCTTTCCCCTACCCACGCTGCCCCCACTTTTGGTCCGTTCGCCCTCGAACTTCGTCAAATATGCAATCTCATTCCTCCTTCATCTAGGTTTTGTGGGTCTCGGGTGTGGATCTAGATGTCGGTGATTGTGGGTCTGGGTTTAGGTCAAGGTTTTGTGGTGGTTGATTCCGAAGGTGGTTGGTGGCGTGGTGTTGGGTTGCGTAGCGTAGTGGGTGGCGTGGTGTTCGGTTTCGTGGTGGTGGTTTAATTGTAATTAATTCAGCAATTCGTGGTGGTGGTCGTTTAATTGGGGCTTTTGGGGTTTTGGTGGTTGTTGTCGGTGGATTTTGGTGGTTGTTTTCGTTGGGTTTTGGTGGTATTCGCTGGTGGTGGTGGTTTACGGAAATTTTCAGTGGGTGTGTGGGTTTTCAGTGGGTTTGGTGGTGGTGGTAGTGGTGGTTTACGATGGGTTGGACGGTGGTGGTGGGGATTCTGGGTTCTGGGATTGGTTGTTGTGGTTTTAATTAATTGTGGATTTTTTTTAATAATTGGATTAGTGCTTAAGCATATGCCTTTAAAAACTTTTGTCTCGGCCTCCGCAACCGGTACAAACTCCGCAACCGGTACAAATGTTGCAAATAACCATAAACGGAGGAAGTATCTTACATTCATAACGTACTACTTATTTTTAAAATCTTGTTAATGACTGACAAATGATTATGGGATTTTCTTGCAGGCCAGAAAAGCTCTTTTAATCATCAAATTTTGGTGAAAATCAAATTAAGTACTTCTGTCATATCTAAAGCAATCTGATGCTGACTAATTAACTATAATTAAGTGCAATCTGCTTGAGAAAGAAACAGTTCCGAGCTTTGTAATCCTCAATTTGCGTTAGTTACTCCGTTTAAGACATTATATCTTTTTTAGGAGGATGTTTGCTCTTGTTAAGTACTTACAAGGGGTACACTCCTCTGGATGTAGAGGAGAATGACAGCAGTAAATTTGGTTTAGCTGCCCAAGTTACTCCGTTTTCCAACAGTGGGTTGTTCAGTAAAATGTCATTCTGTTGGTTGAACCCTTTGATGAAATTGGGTAGGAAGAAGGTATAGTGAAATTCACCCAATCAAAATCAATCTACTGCACATATTTTTTTTTTCCCTAAAAAATCGTTTTCAAGCAAATTCAATCAGCAATCCATAACACTAACTAGTCACATCCCAAATTTAGCAACATTTTCTGCACCAATTCTCTCTCCTCCCACATTCACCAAAATCAACACAATTGCAAACACAACATTGCCAATTTGCTAACATATTAACAAAAACACAAAATTAATGCCTTTTCACTTTTACGGTAATACGTTATACCCAAAAAAATTGATAAATTGCAAAAATCCAATTTTGCAACAGTAATAATAATTAGATTATATAAAAAATAAAACAACCCAGGAAGCAAAAATTAAAGAAGCGCAAACCTATTATAATGGTCGGTGATATCAGATTATCAGGGGACAGTTTGTACAAAATTAGGAGAATTTCTTGAGGAAAAAAGGTAGGAAATTGATGGGTTTTGAGGAATATAATGGAGGAAGAACTGATGAATAAGAAGAGAAGGTGTGTTTGGTTGTGGTGGGGTGAACCGGGCTTTTGAGAGAAACGATATGAAAAAAGTTTCAATATTTCTGGTTTTTTATTTTTTATTTTTTTTTTAATTTTCACAACTAACTTATACAGTATCTGTATTTCACACCATCTTTAAAAGTTCAAAGCAAACAAGATCAAATATATTTTCGTAAAAAAAAAAAAAAAAAGAAAAAAAAAAGGAAAAAAAAAAAAAAAAAATAATGTCTTTTCATCGTGAAAAAAAAAAACACACACACACAAGTTGTAGTATATGACAACTAAATTAGTTGATTAAAGTCTTTAACGGTGATATCCAACACTTGGGATCGAATATCTTACTAGATTACTCCAAAGGTTTCATATAGTGCACACAATCAAATGATTTTTGAAGATAGATTAAACATTGCTAAGTAATATAATATGGTTACTCTATAGTAATTTTGTCATATCTACATCAACTTGGTGCTAATTAATTAAATAAGTGCATTATTCAGTATTCACCACCTAAATAGAAAAAAAAAGTAATGTTGCAGTACTTCTAAGTTCTGTCATCTCTATAAAATCCAAAGCTAACCTTTTGTTTTTTGGTGGGTATTGGACATAATGTACAAGAGTTCGCTGCTAGAGCTTTTAATTATTGTTTCTACGATGACCAATCTAGTTGACTAAATTGTAACAACAATCTTGTGTTCCTGTTTATGTGTGCTAATTCTGAGTTCTTATGTTAATGCAGAGAAAAAGGTAGCTGAATCAAAATGGAAAATCTGTGGGCTTTATTTTGTTGGCAATCTGATTGCGAAAGAAGCAGTTCGGAGACTTGTAGTCCTCAGTTTGGGTCAGTTACTCATCCTTCATCATGTGTCAACCATGCTTTACTTGTTTGTTTCAATACACTGCTTTTAGCAGTCCTCTTTTACAGCTTCATTTGCAGATTTCTTTCCAAGAAACTCGAGCTAAATGCTCGTAGTATACGACAGTTCTGTGTCATACAGATACTGTCAGCTGTATATAATGGATGTCTTGGACTAGTTTATATAGGCTTTGGTCTTTGGATTTTGAACAAAAAGTTGAAAAGTTATGATCATTCTGTTTCACCAATTCATGGGTGGGTTATATTTCTATTTAATGGAGTTACATGGTTGTTGGTGGGACTAACAACAAGCCTCGGAGAGTTTTTCCCAAGAGTCCAATTGCGGATCTTGTCCATTTTGGCTTTCCTCTATGCTGGGATATTCTGCTTTCTAGCTCTTTTTGCTGCCACTGTAAATCATGCAGTAGCAGTGAAGGGGGTGTTAGACATTCTATCTTTTCTTGGAGGGGGTTTGCTCTTGTTAAGTACTTACAAGGAGTATACTCCTACGGATGGGGAGGAAATTGGGAGCTGTAAATCAGGTTTAACTGCCCAAGTTACCCCATTTTCCAAAGCTGGATTGTTCAGTAAGATGTCGTTTTGTTGGTTGAATCCTTTGATGAGATTAGGTAGGAAGAAACCTCTCAAGGAAGATGACTTGCCCAAACTACGGGACATGGACATGGCAGGATCTTGTTACTTGCAATTCATGGACCGAATGAATAAGCATAAGCAAGCTGAATCACTGTCAGAAACATCAATGTTTTGGATCATTGTTGCATGCTACTGGAGGGAGATTCTGATATCTGGGTCCTTCGCGCTTCTGAAGATACTTGCGCTGTCAGCTGGGCCTCTTTTTCTCAATTCTTTCATTCAGGTTGCTGATGGAAAAGAAGCATTCAGATATGAAGGTTATGTTTTGGCTGTCTCACTCTTCCTTTCAAAGATCCTAGAATCTTTGTCCCAAAGACAATGGTACTTTCGAAGCAGGTTGATTGGTCTTAATGTGAGGTCCATGCTCTTAGCAGCAATCTATAGGAAGCAGCTGCGATTATCAAATGTTGCCAGAAGGATACACTCTGGTGGTAATATAATGAATTATACAAGTGTTGATGCTTATAGGATCGGGGAATTCCCTTTTTGGTTTCATCAGATTTGGACAACAAGCCTGCAACTTTGCTTTGCATTAGCTATTCTAATACATTCAGTCAAACTTGCAACCATTGCATCATTGGTAGTGATTGTTTTAACGGTGATATGCAACACACCCCTTGCCAAATTACAGCATAAGTTACAAAGCAAATTGATTGTTGCTCAAGACGAGAGGCTGAAGGCTTTCTCAGAGGCTCTTGGAAATATGAAGGTGCTAAAAATGTATGCTTGGGAGTCTCACTTCAAGAATGTAGTCGAGGAATTGAGGAAAGTGGAATATAAATGTTTATTAGCAGTGCTGTTGCAAAAAACATACAATTCTCTTCTCTTCTGGACATCTCCTACATTGGTGTCTTCTGCTACATTTGGTGCATGCTATTTCCTCCGAATTCCTCTAAATGCTAGTAATATATTCACATTTATAGCAACTTTGCGTCTAGTGCAAGAGCCCGTCACTATTATACCCCATGTCATAAGTGTAGTGATTCATGCAAGACTTTCATTTGCACGGATTGTGAAGTTTCTAGCTGCACCAGAGCTTCAAATTGAAAACGTCAGAAAGAGTAATATGACCAGCACAAACTGTGCCATACTAATGAAGTCAGCAAAGTTTTCGTGGGGGATGAATTTATCAAGGTCAACACTTAGAAATATAAATCTAGATATTCGTCCAGGTGAAAAGGTAGCTATATGTGGAGAAGTTGGCTCAGGAAAATCAACATTGCTAGCAGCAATTCTTGGAGAAGTGCCATATATAGACGGAAATGTAAGCTTCTTCAATAGACCTCATAATTAAACCATTGCATAATATAATCACTAGCATTTCAAACCTTTAATATCTAAGTTTACTGATGATAAACAGGAGATTAATAGTAAATTGTTTCTCAAACCTTTCCCTTGTACAGGTTGGAGTATATGGGAGGATTGCTTATGTTTCCCAGACAGCTTGGATCCAAACAGGGACAATACGTGAAAATATTATTTTCGGATCTGCCTTGGATGATCTGAGATACCAAGAAACACTCCATAAGTGTTCATTGGTGAAAGATCTTGAATTTCTTCCTCATGGAGACTTGACTGTGATAGGAGAAAGAGGAATTAATTTAAGTGGTGGCCAGAAGCAACGGATCCAACTCGCTCGTGCATTGTACCAAGATGCTGATATATATCTTTTGGATGATCCATTCAGTGCTGTTGATGCACACACTGCAACTAGCCTCTTGAATGTAACCTTAGACCTTAACCATTAAATTTGTCTTTTACTTGATAACTAAGTTAACATCTGATATTCTGATCTATTTACATTGTGGTAGGATTATGTTATGGAAGCTCTTTCTGAAAAGACTGTCTTGCTTGTGACACACCAAGTTGATTTTCTTCCAGCATTTCACATTTGTTTGGTGAGCCCTCAGTTGTGTGATGTTTAGTTTGTGGAGTCTTCTGCTTCAAATGTGTGCTTCAAGCCTCGTTAGACCTTCAAACTTTCAAAGTTCTTAGTATTCCTTGTAAACTAACAGGATATCATTCTTGTTTTCAGCTGATGTCAGATGGGGAAGTTCTTCATGCAGGCCCTTATCATGAGCTATTAGCTACAAGTCAGGAGTTTTCGGACCTTGTAAACGCGCACAAAGAGACTGCAGGGACTGAAACACTAGCAGAAGTCAGCACATCTGAGAGGCACAATTGTACTGCAAAAGAGATTAATAAAGTCAATGTTGATGACCAATATCAAGCATTAACAGGGGACCAACTGATTAAACAAGAAGAGAGAGAAGTTGGAGACACTGGTTTTAAGTCATACATGATTTACCTGAATCAGAATAAAGGCTGCCTGTACTTTACTATTGTTGCTCTTGCACATCTCGCCTTTGTGACCGGCCAAATATTACAAAATACATGGATAGCCTCTAGTATTGATAATCCTCACATCAGAAAATCAAAACTGATAGTGGTTTATGTCATAAGTGGATTCGGCATGACATTCTTTTTACTTATTAGATCACTTGCAGTGGTTAAATTTGGGATGGAGTCATCAAAATCTATATTTTCTAAGTTGCTGAACTCTCTCTTTCGAGCGCCAGTGTCATTCTACGATTCTACACCTCTCGGAAGGATACTAAGTCGGGTGAGTATAGAACTTGCATATGCTTCACAACATTGATCCACATTAAGCTGATATTTCATTAAATTCTGCAGATTTCATCTGATTTGAACATTGTTGATGTGGATATCCCCTTCAGCTTTGTGATGGGCTTTGCAGCAACTACTATGGCATATGCTACTTTAGGAGTAATGGCCATCATCACTTGGCAGGTCTTGTTTGTCACTGTACCAGTCATTTACATGACAATAAGATTGCAAGTAAGTATATAAAGGATCTCCTCACATATAAATTTCCCCTCATACCCTTTTATAGCTTTATTTAACAAATTTCAAGGACTCGCTAAGCTTATCCAGATGTGACCGTCGTACATCTAATGTTAATAGTCTTAATACTCCTCCGTTCTATACTTATTGCAACAATAGGATTTCTACATAAATTACACACTATGCTTTGAGTCCTCTGACCATCTAATTTGTATTTTGTGTTTAAAAATAAATTATAGATATGAATAGTTAAGGTCGTGAGTGAAACTATAATTTGGGCTGCATTACATTTTCAGGAGACACTAAACTATGGTTGCATATTCTTGCGCTCTATCTTTCAAAATAATCATGCATTCTTCCTGATCTTGAACTCCAGATTTGGTGAACTGTAAATGTAAAAATGTCATTTGCAAAGCATAGTGTTTTCTGAAACTATTAGCTTGTTGCTAGGTATAAGCCTAATTAGTCTGTATATATATCAACAGCGTTACTACTTGGCAACGGCAAAAGAGTTGATGAGACTCCATGGTACAACCAAGTCTATGGTTGCAAACCATTTGACTGAATCATTAGCCGGAGCTATGACAATAAGAGCTTTTCAAGAGGAAGACTGTTTTTTCGCAAAAAATCTCAACATTATTGATACAAATGCAAGCCCATTCTTCCACAGTTTTGCAGCCAACGAATGGCTGATTCAGAGGATTGAGGCACTCACTACCACTGTTCTTGCAGTAGCTGCATTATGCATGGTTTCGCTTCCTCCAGGAACATTTAGCTCAGGTGAGATAGTTCTCTCTCTCTTTTGCTCTCTTTTGTGAGATTTTTGTGGTTAACAGATATTCTATGAGATGAGTAAAATTAAATCACCTAGGAGCATTTATGCAAGGTAATGCTAATACAACAAAAAATGCAGGGTTCATCGGAATGGCACTATCGTATGGTCTTACGTTAAACATGAGTATGGTTTTCTTAATTGAGAAACAATGTATATTAGCCAACGATATAATTTCGGTGGAGAGGCTTGATCAATACATGGATATACCAAGTGAGGCTCCAGAAGTCATCAAAGATAGCCGCCCTCCACAAAACTGGCCATTGGTTGGCAAAGTGGAGATATGCAATCTGCAGGTGAATATCTTTGTATCAAGATTTAAATTTGGTTGATTCTAGAAAGAGGGCAACATACTAAAAATTTTCATGTTCAATCAGTTGAGATACAGACCAGATACACCACTGGTTCTTAAAGGATTCAGTTGTACATTTGAAGGGGGCAACAATATTGGCATTGTTGGTAGGACAGGCAGTGGAAAGACTACCCTAATAGGGGCATTGTTTCGCCTAGTAGAGCCATCAGAAGGAAAGATTATAGTTGATGGTGTTGATATATGTTCAATAGGACTTCACGATCTAAGGTCATGTTTCGGGATTATCCCTCAAGACCCTACTCTTTTTAATGGCTCTGTACGATTTAATTTAGATCCGTTAAGTCGGCATGATGATGAAGTCATCTGGGAGGTATAATTTCTCTTTCTATAATAAGATTCTACTGTATATTATACCTAATGATATAATTTTGTGTTCTTGAGAAGGTGCTCGGCAAATGTCAGCTTTTAGAAGCAGTCAAAGAGAAAAACCAGGGACTAGATTCTTTAGGTAATTCTTCATTCTTTCAGAGCACAAAAAACCAGTCTTCGACCATTTTGTTATTGCAGACCTTGCAGATCAGTTCATACTTCACATCAACATGTGTTTTTATCAATTTTTGCACTAAACATTTTTCACCATTAGTTATGGAGGATGGGTCAAATTGGAGCATGGGACAACGACAACTGTTCTGTCTAGGTCGTGCTTTGCTGAGAAAAAGCAGGGTACTAGTGCTAGATGAAGCGACTGCATCCATTGATAACGCAACTGACATGATCCTGCAGAAAACTATAAGAGCAGAATTTTCGGATTCCACTGTGATTACTGTAGCCCACAGGATACCAACAGTAATGGACTGCACAAAGGTCCTTGCCATAAGTGATGGTAAGTGTTTGGTTTTTAACATTACTAATATGTTTAGGTCAGCTCAAACACTTCTAAACCACACTGTTCACAGCACCTTCCAGTGTATAATAAGTTGTGGATGTTCAGATATGCAGCAGAGAGCAAAATTCAGGATCAGGAAAAAAAAAGAAAAAACAAAAAAAAAAAAAAAAAAAAAGAAAAGAAAAAACAAAAAAAACCTAACTTTGAGATAAAATCAGCAGATGAGATCAATGCTAAAAGTTACACTGAAAATCCTGCAGGAAACTTGGTGGAGTATGATGAGCCAATGAAGCTAATGAAGAACGAAAGCTCATTATTTGGCCAACTCGTCAAGGAATATTGGTCTCATATCCATTCTACTGATCAGTCCTACTGAACATAAGGCATTTAGCACACCAATCATCAATAATTAAAGAGAATGAAAGCCTGAAATGTTCCAAAGTATTTGAGCTGAATGTAGAAGTAATAGATATTGTAAGTTCTTGAAAGCATGCAAACATTCATGCATTGATTGAAGAACTATTTTTGACATGTATAGATAATTTGATAGGATTCCTAGTGCTTTTTTTAGGACTAGTCAATATGCAAGTTGTGGGCAACAATAAATCAAGCAAGAAATATTCAGACATGTACAGGTGTATAACCATAAAATGCAATTTTTATAACATAAACATTGTTCCACAACCTAATGAACACGTATGCATTTCAGAATTTCTATACCAATGAATAACCCATATCCTTGCTTATGGTCCTCCAAGTACAGCATTCTCAATATCCTCTCTGCTGAGAGCATAGCTGAATCTTCTCTCCATATCTTTTTCTAGATTGCCTGATCCACTCTTCATATATCTGCATACCAAATGCAACTACTAGGTCAAAAATCATAGAGTAAAATTATAACAATCACAAGCTCAATTTACAAGTAGTAATTATATCTAGCGTAAGGATCTAAAGATTGATTAAGTATGCCATGAGAAGGTGGGCAAAGATATTGAGATGACACGAAATGGCTGAAGATTAAGGGAAAAAGAAGAAAATGATAATTGTGAACAGAAGCAATTGAAGATGAGTACAGTCTTTTAGGAGGTTTGTTTTCTCCCAAAGCACATAATTAAACTAAACTAAACTCCATAACACTAAACTTCCCTTCTTTGGTCTTCAAGCTAATCCTACAAATTAAGAATGGAACTTCTGGGTCACAGCTTCACAGGTCAATGAAACTCAAAGAACTTTTTGCTGGAAATGATCTGGAATATACTAATACTACGCGAAATGATGGCTTCTACACAGTCACACAATCAAAGACGACACATTCTAACACCACACCACAACTTATAAGCCTGAATGCAGAACACCACACTTCTTACCCCAAAAAACAAATCCAACAAACTTATCCCGTAATTCGCCACGGAAATCCCATAATCAAATAGTCCAAAGCTAACAAATAGCCCCAATTCATCCAAAACTCCTGTTGGTCTGGTTAATTGGTTTAATTACTAACCAAAAATTAATCTGACATACAATTTGGCAGTGTCCAATCCAACCACAAATAAGTTATGAAGTATACAGCAACTCAACCAATTTGCAATCTACAAAAATATTACATACGTAGTAATTTATTTTTTACTCGTAGCATCTTATTGTTGAACATTCCAAATTTAGCAACTTTTTTTAGCACAACTATTTCACCCACATTCAGCAAAATCATCACAATTGCAAACACAACTTTCCCTGTTTTTTTCACAGATTAACAAAACCCATAAAATAAAAAACAAAAAAAAAAACAAGAAATTGCAAAAACCCAATTTTACAACAATAATAATGAATTAAAAAAAAAAAATTAAAGAAATCCAAACCTAATATAAAGGTCAGTGACATCAAGGGAAAGTTGGGCACGCCATTCAGAATTATCAATAAACCAAACAGCCCTATCTTCATCAGTTTGATAAAAACCTAAGCTTTTAAGCCAAGCTTCAATGCAGGGCAAACTATGAGCATATAAAGGTTTCTTTTTATCAGGTAATCTGGAAAGCCATTCATCTTCTGATTTTGTTGTAGCAACTTCTGCTTCTGATTCTGAATCTGATGAAGCTTTTGGTACAAAATTGGGAGAATTTCTTGAGGAAAAAAGGAGGGAAATTGATGGCGTTTTGGGGAATTTTAAATGGTTTTTGATAAATTGATTCGAAAATAATGAAGAAATGGAGGAAGAAGAAGAAGAGAAAGTGGGTCTGGTTTTGGTAGGGAGAGTGAGACGAGTGTTTGGGAGAGATGAAGTGGATAACATTTTGTCTTTCAGCTGTGTTTGTTCATTGATTATTTTTGGTTTGATTGATCCAATTTTTGGAACTTTTTTTTATGAGTGTGTATGAGCCGAACTAGTTTTTTGGGTTGAACTTGGTTTACATGGTTTTCAGTTATATCCCATGTAGCCCATTGAGAAAGCGGACTAAGGGAGTGACAAAGGATTTCCCGTCCCGATTTTGGACATATCAAAACAGGATCCGTTTGGTAACGATTTCCCTTAATATTGTTAAAATAAAAATAAATTCTCATTATGCTTCATTTTAAAAACAAATTTCCAAAGTCCACCTATGATTGAGTTTCAGTTCACCTTAAGACCGCTAACAGTATTAGCGGTTTTCCAATTTTTTTTAAATAAAGTCAAAGAGACCTGTTTTTAAGACGATCTCTTTTGAACTTATTAGTGTAATTGCTAGCGCTCTCTTTTCTTGTTGTAGGCTAAGACTTGTGAATTAACCAAGGACACAAAGAGACCTGTTATTAGTTAGATGCGGTCTCTTTTCTAAAATCGCTAATGGTAATAGCGGTTGTAGTTTACAACCGCTATTACCATTAGCGGTTTTAAGTTGAACCAAAAGAAAAAAAAATAAAAATAAAGCCTAACACCAATCTTACGTGGACAATATTTAGGGAATTTGTTTTTAAACCAATGTATAATGGGAGTTGTTTTAGCAATGTTGTGGGAAATCGTTCTGGTATCACTGTGGTTTTTGTTTTTTAAAATCATATGATTATGTCATATAATGAACCAAAAATTGGTCATACTTATAAAGTTCATGATTATTTTGAAAAGTGGAAACACTTTTTTCTTGTTTTTTAATTTTTTGTTTTCAAAAAATAGAAAACTGAAAACAAAAAAACAAGCCTAAGTAGGTCAATCAAGTTGTCCTTTTTTTCGGATTAACTTGTCAACCCGACTCGCATTGAGGGCTAGATACTTTGAAAATAGAGCAGGGTCGTATGGATAAGAGTGAGGAAATTCCAGTCTTTAAAGTATCTTTAGGGCGATTGAATTCCTATGGTTTACCAATTTTTTAATGGCATAATGTACGATATATTTTCAACGTTATGTTTGAGAAACCATTTCACATATCGTCACTCTCATTTTGTTTTTCACGGCAAAAATAATTTTTCCTTTTAGGACACCTTATTTTCACTTACTTCAGAAAAAATTAGTTCAGATAATATAAGTTTAGGAAAATAAGTTTATATAGAGGCTACCCAAGATCAAATTATAAAAAATAAGTTATATAATAAATTCGGATAATTTTAAAATTGAGTGTATATAGCACGGGACTTGTTATTCATCGCCCGCAAATCTCTACATAAAGCCCACATTTTATAATTTTTTGACAAATTTGCCCTTTTTATAATTTTAACCGAAGATAAATTTTTCGCACTAAAAAAATGTGGAGCAGCACCGGATCGCCGAGGATCACCGGAGAATCGCCGTCGTCATCGGAAAACGAGGTTCGTAACGCATCGTAAGGACGAAATGGTGGCTGGCGCCTAGCCAAAAGGCCATGCCGTGGTTGTGGCGCCTAGCCAGGACGCCGCCACCGTGGTAACGGCGCCTGGTGGAGAAGCCTCGACCATGGTAGTGGCGCGTGGCCAGGACGCCGAAGCCACGGCCAGAGCGCCTGGCCAGGACGCCGCCACCATGGCGGCGGCGTCCTGACCAGGCGCCCCGGCCGTGGCTCCGGCGTCCTGACCAGGCGCCCAGGCCGTGGCTCCGGCGTCCTGGCCAGGCGCCACTAGGGGAATATATATATATATATTTTTTTTTTTTTTTTTTTTGATTTTTTAATTTAATCCCCTTTTTTTTTTTTTTTTTTTTGTTTTGTTTTTGTTTTTTTTTATTTGTTTGTTTGTTTTTATTTTTGTTTGTTTTTCTTTTTTTTTTTTTTTTTATTTTTTAATTTAATCCCTTTTTTTTTTTTTTTTTTTTTGTTTTATTTTGTTTTGTATTTGTTTATTTTTTTTTATTATGGTTTTTTTTGTTTGTTTATTTATGTTTGATAAATTTGAAATGAAATGTGTGTTATTATTTTGTTTTTTAAATGTATTATGCGTTAAATATAAAAATGATATTTAGAAATTTAAAATTTAGAAATTGCGTTTGTGATAATTTTGTGTTAAGTGTATTAATTTAATCTTAATGTAATTATATTTATACGTTATATGTTATTGTTACAGGATTATGGTGGAGACGGAAATGATTACAGTGGGATTTTTGTACATGATGGCCTGTTCGAAGATGCTCAACAAGCGATTGATTGGGCAAAACAGGTTGCAATTAGATCAGGCTTTTGTTTAGTAGTAGCAACTCATAAATCTCAACGGGATGGTAGAATGGATCGCATTTTGAGATGCGACCGTTATCGCAAAAGAGAAGAACGAGATTTCAGTAAAGCGATTCGGTTTGACTCAAAGCGGAAAGGTTGTGGGTGTCAGTTCCGAGTTAAGGTTCGACAACATCAAAGGCGTGACGGTTGGGAAGTGAAGGGTTACGGCAAATGGGGATATCACAACCATGAGCTGATAGCATACAAAGTGGGGCATCGGTGGGGAGGGGGACCTTGCGATCAAAATCATTGGTTCGATGCGCCACTTGATCTCTTTGCCGTTGCAAACATCTACAAGTGTGCAGTCATGCATTTCGGCCTTGGTTTACATAGTCGAGCCTATTATCCATGTACAACGGTTCTGCCCTGGTGTTCGCGCGAGACCGTCACCAGACCAGTAAGGGACGTTGCTATTGGATTCGTAGAGCAAGCGTGGAGGGTTGGGATGCTTTGTACCATGCTCGCGTGCAACAGTGGAACAATTTAATTGCCATGTAGTTTTTGTTGATGTACACCTACCTTTTACTATGAGGCCTTGTATTGTCAATACTATGTCATTTCTATGTGTTCATTTTTAAAAGATAATGTTTCATTTTAAAAACTAACAACAATAATTTCACAATATTACAAACTAAAAAGATAATATTGAATTTTAAAAACTAAGAACAATAATTTCAAATATTACAAACTAAAAAGATAATGTCTAATTTCAAATATCAGTAATCCCTCTGTGACGCCCACTGCCACTGCTCAAGAGTCCGTTCCAGATCGTCAATAACAGCTCTGCCTGATGCACTCGTCATGCAGTCCCTTTCCTCAAAAAGTCGGTGTCCCAACTGCATAATCTTGCCCATCCACTACACAAAACAAAAAACATGAAACGACGTATTATACATATATATATTAAAATAAGAGAACAACAAATAAAAGATGAGACGTACCGCATAAGAGGCAGTGGCAGGTGGCACATCGTCATCATCTGCGTCGTCGATGTCTTTGATCAACCTCGGGTGCGAGTGCCGGATGTACCATTCCATGTAGTGCTGGTCACACATGGCAGTCACCCCACTTGGCGGCCGCTGCAGCTCCGCCGTCCATAGGCGGGCAACCATCGGAAACTGCTCCCACATGGATATCATGTTTGCCGGCCATTGGACGACGTACTCCTTCGACGACGCAGATTGTACCGCCTTACTGGGCCATGCCGGTGGAGGTGGGACAACTTGGACAAATCCAAGCTGGCGAAGACAGCGCTGCGGCATGTACGCCTCTACGATCTCGCGATACTGAATCAGTCCGGTGTAGAGGGTCCTGGGTACCCTATTACTAGGGTTCTGGCCGAAAGGCATCCAGTTCACCTGCACATTATTTAAAATCAGTAACAGTCATAAAATAAAGCATCAGATTGTAAAAGTAGAAATAATTTAATCACTGTACCTCTAAGGGGGACATCCTGTCAAGCGATAACCGTATGGAGCGCAGGCGGTCAACGGACTTCTTCTCGACACGCGGACTCCACGCACAGGCACGTGGCTGGCCATCACCAATGGGAACCGGGTCGCGGTGTGGTCGAAACGCAGGAAAATACTCATATATCCAGGTCTGTAACAACGTCAGACATCCAGTGATACCTGCTGCATCAGCCCGGCTCGAGAATCCTAACTGGCGATACAGATACGCCAGCGTAGCCGACCCCCAAGAAAACTGGCCTACTCTGTCGGGCTCACACGCGTCAACTATGTCGCGTGGCCTGAGCTTGTTCCCGCTCTTATCCGGAAACAAGGTACACCCGAGAAGAAGAAAAACATATGCAGCCAGCTGTGTGTCCTGCGTCCTACGTGCCGTAGGGTGCAAACATCGCTGCAAGACGGCTGCGATCTTAACGCCGCCGTGATCCCACACACCAAGTGCCGATGTGTACAACGCAGCCCTATCCACCGCCAACAGCTCCGCTAGTAAATCTGCCTGATCCGCATCAGTGACGACAGATGCTCGGTTTCCCTCCACGGGAATCCCAAGGATGGCCTCGACGTCATGCAACATGATCGTCATCTCACCGAACGGAAGGTGGAACGAGTTCGTATCCGGCTGCCATCGCTCAACGAAAGCCGTGATCAGCGTCCAGTCAATCATGTCGTGCATGGTGGCAGGAAGGTGACTCACTCTAGTGCCCCTCAATCGCCCGACCATCTCGCTCTCCTCCGGCCAAGCATCAGCCCAGCTACACAAAAACCTACAAGTCTTTTCCCGGGTTTGGCATTTCAAAATGCCTGTATCCAAAGCCCTCTCCTGGTCCTCCCAAATACGGGTAGCGATGTGTCCTAAAAAGCTAGGAATCACACTCCCGTCTATAGGTCCCCCGGCCACCTCACCCCTCACCATCCAAGAATCATTAACGGCCCTCGACCGTTTTCTGCTACCCGCAGACACAGTGGACGCAGATGATGTGCCAGATCTACTAACAAACCTACCATCTCGACCCTTACGCACATCTACCCTATGCGTCTCATACGTATCATCAAGCCTCTGACTGAATGGACCGTAATCATCATATGGTCCACTCTGATCGTCGACATCCTCATCTGCATCATCCTCGTCCTCGACCTCCTCCTCCTCGACCTCCTCCTCCTCCTCCTCATCATCATCTTGATCGTCCGCAGAACAGTGCACCCGTTCTCTGCGGGCCGAGGCCGAAATACCACGGGATCTAACGTGTCTGGGCCCCGAGCTCTCCATTGAGTAGATCGTACTCCTCACGACGTCAATACTCTTCCCCGCACCAGGTCCAAATTGCGATGCCTAACTCCAAGTAAATAACGAAACATAATAACGAAAACAAATTAAAAAAAGTCGAAAATAAACACAAAAGCAAATAAACAAGTCACGGAAATAAAATTATAAACATAAAAAATATAAATATATACAAGACAATATACATATAAACATAAGAAATATAAACATAAACATATACCAAAAACAAAAAATATAAACTACAAACAAAAAAAAACAAACATAAACAAAAACAAAAACAAAAAATATTACCAAAAACAAAAAATATAAATACAAAAAAGGACGAAAATAAACACAAAAGCAAATAAACAAGTAACGGAAATAAAATTATAAACATAAAAAATAAAAATATAAACAACACAATATAAATAAAAACATAAAAAATATAAATATAAACATAAAAAAATATAAATATGAACAAAACAATATACCAAAAACAAAATATATAACCAAAAACAAAAAATATAAACAACAAACTAAAAAATGAAAAACATAAACAAAAACAAAAAATCAAAAATGCAAAGAAAAAAAGAAAAACAAATTTTAAAAAAAAAAAAAACAAATTTTAAAAAGGGAGCATACAATTTAAAAAAAAGAAAAACAAATTTAAAAAAAAAAAAAAAAAAATTCGAAAAAAAAATTTAAAATTAAAAAAAAACAAAAAAAAATTTAAAAAAAAAAAAAGAGAAGGAGGCGCCTAGGCAAGACGCCCGTACGGTGGTGGCGGCGCCTAGCCCAGACGCCACTACCACGGCTGTGGCGCTTAGCCTATGCGCCGCCGCCGTGGTAGTGGCGTCTGGGCTAGGCGCCGTCACCACCATATGGGCGTCTTGCCTAGGCGCTTCCTTCGTGGTGGTGGCGTCTCGCCTTGGCGCCCCACCGTCGTCGGAGGTTTTTTTTTTAAAAAAAAATTACAAAAATTTAAAAAATTACCTTCTGGCCGGCAAACCGCCTTCCGCCCACCGCCGGTGCCGCCACTTCCTTGCCGGGCCGCCTCGACATAGCTCTGGAAATAATTTAGAGAGAGAAAGTGGAAGTAGAGAGTAGAGAGAGAAATTGTGTTTTTTAGTTTGAGGGCAAAAGTGTCATTTCACTCTTATTTTGTGGGCTTTATGTAGGAATTTGCGGGCGATGTTTAACAGTTCACATATAGCACATCCTAATTTTCCAAATCACGAATCAAAATTAATAACCATTACTTTCTTTGGTTCAACATTTCTTTGTCTAATTGTATATGCTCCGTACTTAGGGATTTAAGAAACCGCACAACTAAGTAACTAACGTATTGTAAAACTAAATTTTAACATATTATATAACAAGAAAATACAGGATTATTTTCGTGATAAACAAAAAAAAAATATATTTATCTAGTGGCATTTAAATAAATCAACAACTTTTATTGACTCCAGCTTATTGACTGAAATGACAAATTTGCCCCTTTACGATAATTTCAATTCCAACATGATAGGGACAGAGCTTCAATTTTAAAATTGCTACCCACCTATTGTAGGTGAGTCCTTTGCGATCTTTAACATGTTTTCAAGTTGAGAGAAACTTGTATTTTCTCCATAAATTGCATCTTCAGACTCCGGTGCTGCCACAGTTCGATTCTTAATGTCGAATTTCCTGCATTCCCTCCAGGTAACTTTCTTAATTTATTCCATTCGATCCAATAATTCTTGAAAATGGCGAATTATCAAATCACTGTTATACCAAAACATTCTACTTTTTCAATCTCTTAAAGTCTAATTCATGACTTCAATCATAATTTCTAAAATTGGCTTCAAGAGTAATTAATATACATTAGTAATCAATTAAATTTATTAATTTTGAAACAATTCAACCAAATTGATGATATTTTGCTAAATGCTATAGCTTCTGTGAATTGTGTTGCATTATTAACCTGATATTATTCAATTACTTGCATATAATGGCCTGCTATTATTTGAAAGAAGGAGAAAAAGAGTGTAATCAAAGTTTTACATAGTTTTTTTCACCTTCAACGCCTTTAGTTTCGAGGCGATTGTCGTGTACAATTGGAATGAGACCAGTATTCCTTAACTAGTTGGCGAAATAGCGAACCTTCCTTGTTCATTAGATTCACTGGTTCATCATACTCTACCAAATTTCCTGCAGAAGTATCACATTACAGTACATCAGAATTTAGCGTGTTTTATAGTATTTCGGCCTCTGCTGTTAATCTAGAAGAACATAACATAGCGTTTGCACCAGCTGCAAATCTGTTGTGGATGGCCTTAAAACAAATAAGATCTGTATAGGATTATAAACGCGAAAGAATACTAACCATCTCTTATAGCAAGGACCTTTGTGCAGTCCATCACGGTTGGTATCCTGTGGGCTACTGTGATCATAGTGCAGTCTGTCAGTTCTCTTCGTATTGTTTTCTGCATAATCATGTCGGTTGCATTGTCGATTGATGCAGTTGCTTCATCGAATACCAATACCTTGCTTCTTCTTAGTAAAGCACGGCCTAGACAAAATAGTTGTCTCTGACCCATACTCCAATTTGATCCATCCTCCAGAACTGATATGAAACTTCAGTGAATATTATGGTTTAAAGATATTAATTGGCTGAAAAGTGGTTTCGAAATTAGTGTTACCTGAGGAATCTAGGCCATGCTCTTTATCTAGGACATCTTCTTTTAGTTGACATTTTTCAAGCACCTTCATATGAATACAGAAAAGAAGGTGCAGTTGTCATGGGTTGAACAAAATGTTCAGAGATGTATCTATTGAAGAAAGAGAGACTTTACCTGCCAGATTTCTTCATCATTACTTTGGCACAATGGATCTATATTGAATCTTACAGTGCCGTTAAAGAGTGTAGGCTCTTGGGGAATAATCCCAAAACGTGAACGTAGATCATGAAGTCCTATCGAACCTATGTCAATTCCATCAACTATTATCTTCCCTTCAATTGGCTCCATCAAGCGAAACAAAGCCCCTATTAGAGTAGTCTTCCCACTTCCAGTCCTACCAACAATACCAATTTTGTCTCCCCCTTCAAACGTACAACTGATTCCTTTAAGAACCAGGGGTGTATCTGGTCTATATCTTATCTGTTTCAGAAATGAGAATTCTTTATGCCTTGCCTTTATAGAATTTATCAAATGTGATTCTAAATGTAAAAAAATTCACCTGCAGATTGTATATCTCCACTTTACCAACTGATGGCCAATTTTGTGGAGGGCGGTTATCTTTGATTATTTCGGGAGGCTCACTAGGTATGTCCATGTACTGATTAATCCTCTCCACAGAAATAATATAGTTGGCTAATGTGCATTGAAATTGAATTGAGTTTACCATGCTTATGTTTAGCGCTAGACCATATGTTAAAGCCATTCCAATGAAGCCTGCATGATTAGTTGTGTTAGAGTTTCTTTATTAATTTATCTTTGTTGATTTATGCACAACTCCATGCTCTTCAATAAGTAGAAGATTTGCAGCAATTGAAATTTCACAAGAGAGAAAGGGAGGTATAATTACTCACCTGAGCTAAAAGTCCCGGGAGGAAGCAAAACCATGCACAATGCTGCTGCTGCAAGAACAATGGCACTGAGGATCTCAATCCTTTGAATTAGCCATTCATTAGCTGCAAAATTGTGAAACAATGGACTTGCATTCGTATCAATAAGATCCAGAATCTTAGCAAAAAAACGATCTTCCTCCTGAAACGCTCTTATAGTCATTCCCCCAGCTACAGATTCAGCCAAATGGTTTGCAACCATAGACTTGGTTGTACCATTGAGTCTCATCAACTCTTTTGCTGTTGCATAGTAATACCTCTGTACACAAGATTGATAGGCTAGTTTGTGTAAATTCTGCAAATTTAAGAGTTACTATAACTCTTTCACTTCACTCAATGACAATATGTATCATGATTTAGAGTTCATTTAGTGGCAGGTGAATAAAGTTGTCCTCTACACCTTGAATATAATAGAGAAATATCTGTTACCGCGGTTTCCCCTAAAAACATAGTTCTGCCCCAAATTGCCAAATAGTGTAGTTTAGGACTTTAGGCTCCAAAAATGTGTCACAAAACTCACAATTAAGTTGTTCTATATATTTTTTTTGGTGACATAAAGAGTTGTGGGGAGAGTTGAATTGGGAGAGGGTTATTCAAAAGCTTACCTGCAATCGAATTGCCATGTATATTACTGGTATGGAGATTAAGAAGACCTGCCAAGTAACTATGGTCAAAACTACTAAATTAGTGTATGCAACTGCAGTAGCTCCAAAGGTTGTCATGAAGATGAAGGGGATATCAAGATCAATAATGCTCAAATCAGAGGAGATCTGCATGGTAAAAGAAATGCAGGTAAATTACTGTAACAATTTTAGTGTGGATCACTGTTGGGAAGCTTATGATAACTTTATTCTTACCCGACTTAGTATCCTTCCAAGAGGTGTAGAGTCATAGAATGACATTGGAGCGCGAAAGAGGGAGTTTAGAAACTGAGAAAATAAAGATTTTGATGTTTCCATCCCTAATGTAACTGCTGCAAGAGATCTAAAAAGTATGCAGAATGTCGAGCAGAGTCCAATTATGAGGTAAACCACAATCAATGTTGATTTTCTGACATGAGGATTATCGATGCCATAGGCCATCCAAGTGTTCTGTAATATCTGGCTGATCAGAAAGGCAAGATTAGCAAGAGCAAGAATTGAAAAATATAAATAGCCTTTATTCTGATTCAAGTATATTAAGTATGGCTTAGAACCAGTGTCTCCAACATCTCTTTCTTCTTGTTTTATCAACTGATTTCTTTTCAGTGGTTGATATTGTTTCTCAATATCCATTGATGTCTTAACCTCTTTTGCTGGATAGTTATGTCTTCCATCTCCGGCGAGTGTTTTAGTACCAGCAGTTTCTTTGTGTGCTGTTACAAGGTCCAAAAATTCTTGACTTGAAGCTAATAATTCATTGTAGGTGCCTGCTTGAAGGACTTCCCCATCTGACATTAGCTACAAATAAGAACATTTGATGATTACTGATGCAGGGGCTCGGATAAAAAGGGAAAAAATTATAGAAAAGCATAGTTTTAGTGGGAGCAGAAAATATCTAAGTTTACTGATTCTTATGCATACATTTTAAGAACACTTACCAAACAACAATGAAATGCAGGAAGAAAATCAACTTGGTGTGTCACAAGCAGGACAGTCTTTTCAGAAAGAGCTTCCATAACATAGTCCTGTCACAATGTATGTAAATAGTCATTTATTACTTTAGGTAAAATAATAAGGAAATGAAGAATTTTATGGTGAAGGTACAAGAGTTACATTGAAGAGGCTTGCTGCAGTGTGTGCATCAACAGCACTGAATGGATCATCCAAAAGATAAATGTCAGCATCTTGGTATAATGCACGAGCAAGTTGAATTCGTTGCTTCTGCCCACCACTTAGATTAACTCCTCTTTCCCCTATTTCAGTATTGTCAGCATAAGGAAGAAGTTCAAGGTCCTTCACCAGTGAACATCTCTGGAGAGTTTCTTGGTATCTAGAATCATCCATGGCAGAGCCAAAAAGTATATTCTCACGTATTGTCCCTGTTTGGATCCAAGCAGTTTGGGAAACGTAAGCAATCTTCCCACAGACTACCACCTGTAAGAGAAAACATGTTGAAGAACGGGGCAATATATCCAATAAAATCTCGATAAATTTGTAGTTAATTATGGAGTTAGCTATGTGACTGTGCTATCAAGAAGGTTCATGCAGTCATGAGAGTTAAGCTTACAATTCCGTCTGCATGTGGTACTTCTCCCAGAATTGCTGCCAGTAATGTTGATTTTCCTGAGCCAACTTCTCCACATATAGCGACCTTCTCACCTGGATGCACATCTAGATTTATGTTTCTTATTGTTGGCTTTGATGAACTTATCTCCCATGAAAGATTTGCTGACTTCATCTGAATGACATGGTTTGTGCTGTTCGTTTTTCTCTCCTTCCTGATATTTTCAATTTGAAGCTCTGGAGCTGCAAGAAATTTCACAACTCGTGCAAAGGCAACTCTTGCCTGAATAACTACACCAATAACATCTGGGATAATTTTGATAGGCTCTTGTCCCAGCCGCAAAGTGGCAAGAAAGGTGAAAACATTACTGGCATGTAGAGGAACTTTGAGGAAATAACATGCCCCAAATGTAGCAGCAGAGATCAATACAGGAGATGACCAGTAGAAAAATAAACTGTATCCTTTTTGTAACTGCACTGCTGATAATCGTTTACATTCCACTTTCCTCAATGCTTCGACTACATTCTTGAAGTGCGTCTCCCAGGCATATAACTTTAGCACCTTCATGTTCACAAACGCCTCAGAGCAAGCCTTCAGCCTTTCATCTTTAGAAACCATCAACTTGCTTTGAAACTTATGTTGTAATTTGCCAATAGGAGTGTTACAAAGCACGGTTAATAGAATCACTATTAAAGATCCAACGGTTGCAAGTCCAATTGAATGTATCATAATAAGTAGTGCACAGCAAAGTTGGAGGCTTGTTGTCCAAGTACGATGAAACCAATATGGAAATTCCCCGATTCTATAAGCATCAACGAATACATAATTCATTATCTCGCCACCAGAGTGCATCCCCCTGGCAACATTAGATAATCTTAGTTGCTTCCTGTATATTGCTGCAGTGAGCATGGACCTCACTTTGAGGCCAATCAATTTGCTTCGGAAATACCATTGCCTTTGTGACAAAGATTCCAAAATCTTTGAAAGGAATAGTAAGATGGCCAAAAGATAACCTTCATACTTGAAAGCTTCTTTACCCTCAGCTACCTTAATGAAGGAGTTCAGCAAAAGAGGTCCAGCTGACAGTGCGACTATTTTAAAAAATGCGAAGAACCCTGACATCAGAATCTCCCTCCAGTGACATGCAACAATACTCCACAAGATTGTGGATTCTGACGGCAACTCATTATCCTGTTTCCGTTTACTCACTCGATCCAGAAACTGCAGGTAACAGGATCCTGCTCTGTCTATGTCTCGAAGTTTTGGTACATCATCTTCCTGAAGTGTCTTTTCCTTACCCAATTTCAACAAAGGTTTCAACCAACAAAATGACATCTCACTGAGCAACCCAGCTGTGGAAAATGGGGTAATTTGGGAAGCTAAATCAGTTTCTCTAAGACCTTTATCCTCAACATTCAAAGGTATGTAAAGGGTATTATTTCCATCACTAGCCATCCCTTCATTCTTGTATCCTTTGTAAGTACATAACAAGAGCAAACCTGCTCCTAGGAAAGACAGAATATCTAAGCCAGCCTTAACTGTAATTCTTTCATGGTTCATTATGGCGAAGTAAAGAACCAGACAACAGTAAATCCCAGCATACAGGAAAACCAAAATGGACAAGATTTGCAATGGGGCTTTCGGGGAAGATCCTCCTCCTATATGTTTCGTTGTTAGTCCCATGAACAACCACGTAACTCCATGAAAGAAATATATAACCCACCAATGAATTGGTGAAATAGAATGATCATTTCTCAACTTTTCCTTCAAAATCCAAATACCTAAGCCTACGTAAACAAGTCCCAAAGATACATTAAAAACAGCTGATAACATGTGTAGGGTTGAAAACTGTCTATGATTAGCTCGTATCTCGATTTTCTTGGAAGAAATTTGGTAAATGAAGCTGAATAAGAGGATTATCAGAAGCAGTATATTGAAGCAAACAATGGAAGCATGGTTGACACAGGCAGAAGGATGGATAACAAACATAAACTGACTGCAAGGTTCAGAACTGTTTACTGCACAATCAGTTTGCCCACAAAATAAAGCCCACAGATTCTCCATCTTTATATTACCCATAAAAGTCTCTGACATCAATCATCAAGGAGAATAAAGCATCGAACTTTACCAGGAGCTCATGCAACTCTGGTGATTATCGATATTTGATCTGAAAACAACTAGAGCACGGTACAACTATATTAGACCATAGAGGTATAGAAATACTATCACCTTTGTTTTTTTTTTTTTTTTTTTTACTTGGCTAATGCAAGGAAATCATTCATCAGGAATTCAGGATCGTTGTACCATGTTGCTCAAAGACTTGATGCAAGAGCTTACCTGAAAGAAAAACCATATTGTAGTAACTCGTTCCAAACTTTCTGCACGTACAGCAGCTGCTAGGTCATACGACTACTAGCAATGGTATGATAAAGATATACTCCACAGCTTTTCTTGTAATTTTTGATGCATTGGAGCTATCTTCCTTGTACCATACCCTTGCAATACGATTATGTGACTAAAAACTTCGACTCAATTAGGCTAGTTTTGGTGGAAAAATAGCTTTACTACGACTCATGTGCTAGATGCATTGTAAAAGCTTTTATGAATAAATTATTGTTTTACTATAACTTTTTTCTGGGTGAATGAGGGAATATAATTTTGGCTTTCTGAATTTTTTTGATGATTTTTATTTTGAACAAGTTTCAGTGCGGTTACTGTCGTTTAGTCACTAAATTTGAGTGATTAATAACTAGTATGCTTTACATGTGTGTCACTTACTCTCCACTAAGATGTACTTTATGTCATAGTTGGTATTATTTTTTGAGATAATAGTAATGATTTGTATGTTTAAACAACTACTGTAAATTAATTGAGGTTGCCAATGGGCTGGGGACGCCGGGCTGGTAATTGGGACACCGTGGCTGGACTGAACCGACCAATTCATATGGCAGTTCAGGTGGGCCAATCATAATCAGGCTGGTTGGCTGGGACTACTCTGGGAGTTTGGCTCACAAAGTTAGGTGAACCGGTCTAAGCTGGGCTGAGACGGGTCTGCTCGTGCTAACCCAGCCCCCTCATCTTGCTGTTTTGTACTTTTGTTGTGTAAATGTGTGATAGACTAATAGTGGTTACAGGAGTCCACTATTATATCAATTTGTGGTATTTGTTTATCATGATCTAGTTTGACCATTCTCTTCCAGTTCCTCTTCATGATAATCTGAATTTGAAGTTGCAGCTTGCAGTTCACATGCAGATATTTGAAGACTGAGTTTGATCATTCAAGTGAAAGATGTTGAAGGGCATAAGAAATTTTACTCTTCATCAGTACTAAAACATGGTTCGAGTTCCAGCCATGATCCAGCTTAATGCACTATTCTGATGCAAAACCACTTTGCTCACAAAAAGTAAGCCAAACTTTATACTTTCTGAAATCTGTCTTATGATTTCTACTATTATTGCCTACAAATAGTCAAGTAGAGATTAGTTTGATTCTTTGAAAGATCTTTGCTCACTGCTTCTCTGATTTACCAAGTTGTAGCTTAGAAATTAGATGAGCAGTTGCAGCAGATTGCATTACATGTTATATATATCGTGTTATTCTTCTCATGTTGGCCATATGCCCATACCGTGTCATGAGATTTATGACTCGAACAAACTAAAAGAGAATAGAGGGATCTACATCAATTCAAAATAAATTTGTTGCTCCTTCATGACTTTTGTTTAATGTGACTGACCAGCAGAGTGAATATGAGACCAATACTCTTTGACAAGTTGGCCAAATAACGAACCTTCCTGTTTCATCAGCTTCATTGGTTCATCATACTCCACTAATTTTCCTGCAACAGAATAAAGATATCTTTTTAGATTCTGATCTCATCTTGGTAATACAGAACATAATTTATGGTTTCTTCTGTATTCAGTAACTTCTATTTCAGATGTATTCTAAGATTCAACATTGCTAAATCACATTACAACATATAAATTGGAAGCTGTCTCTAAACTTAATGTTTGGTTTATACTTAATTGTGTTGAAAATTAATGTGACCTTAATCTTTTGGAAAGTTTGGAAGGATTTAAAGATAACTGACCGTCACTAATGGCAAGAACTTTTGTGCAGTCCATCACGGTTGGTATCCTGTGGGCTACGGTGATCACAGTAGAACCTGCAAACTCTGTTCTTATTGTTTTCTGAAGGATCGTGTCAGTTGCATTATCAATTGATGCAGTCGCTTCATCAAGCACTAACACTCTACTTCTTCTCAGCAAAGCACGCCCTAGACAGAACAGCTGCCGTTGCCCCATGCTCCAATTTGATCCATCCTCCAAAACTGGTAAGATTGTCAGTATCATTTATAAAGTGTTAACTGACTAGGTAATTTCTAAATATATGAATAGTAAAATGGTTAGGTGTTTTTCTAGATGAACAAAGACTTGCCTAGAGAATCAAGCCCCTGGTTCTTCTCTTCAACAGCTTCTTTAAGCTGACATTTGATGAGCACCTTCCAATAGAAACGGGTAAGTTAGTTGTTTTGCATTACTAGAGAAAAATAGAGCACCAGCACTGTGTAATATATTTAAATCTACCTCCCAGATTTCTTCATCATTATGTTGACATAAAGGATCCAAGTTGAAGCGTACTGAGCCATTAAAGAGGGTAGGATCTTGTGGGATTATCCCAAAGCGTGACCTTAGATCGTGAAGTCCTATTGAACATATATCAATGCCATCAACTACAATCTTTCCTCCTACTGGTTCCACTAATCGAAATAATGCCCCTATCAGGGTCGTCTTCCCACTGCCAGTCCTGCCAACAATACCAATTTTGTCTCCCCCTTCAAATGTGCAACTGATTCCTCGAAGAACCAGTGGTGTATTTGGTCTATATCTTATCTGTTTGAGGCATGAAAAATCTTAGTATCCCATCTTTCCAGAGTCTGTACTGTCAAATGTTATGCAAATGTTGAAAGTATTACCTGCAGATTGAATATCTCCACTTTACCTATTAATGGCCAGTTTTGTGGAGGGCGATTATCTTTGATGACTTCTGGAGCTTCACTGGGTATATCCGTGTATTGATTAAGCCTCTCCACGGAAATGATATTGTTGGCTAATATGCATTGATTCTGAATTGAGAAAACCATACCCATGTTTAGGGTAAGACCATAAGACAGTGCCATTCCAATGAAGCCTGTATTAGTGGGTTGTATTAGCATTACTTTCTATGGAATTTCATTTCTTCATCTCATAAAATTTTGCAGCTACATAACCTCACAAAATAGAGGATTACAGAGAAAGTTTAATCCCCTCTCACCTGAGCTTAAAGTACCAGGAGGAAGCAAAACCATGCAGAGTGATGCTACTGCAAGAACAGTGGCACTGAGGGCCTCAATCCTCTGAATCAGCCATTCATTGGCTGCAAAACTGTGGAAGAATGGGCTTGCATTTATATCAATAAGATTGAGATTCTTTGCAAAAAAAACGATCTTCCTCTTGAAAAGCTCTAATTGTCATGGCTCCAGCTAAAGATTCAGTTAAATGGTTTACAACCATAGACTTGGTAGTACCATTGAGTCTCATCAACTCTTTCGCAGTTGCAAAGTAATATCTCTACACACATGTTGCATAAAGTTTTAAGGTGTTAAACCAAATGGTAAGTTTAAAGTCTCAAAAAACACTCTTTAGAGATGACATTTTTTATAGTTTAGAGTTCATTATAGTTGTAGGTGGAAATGAATGCCTGCTATACCTTAAAGATTACGGTGAAAATGTTTAATAACTGTGGTTTACTCTGCATGTACAATTAGCCTCAAAACAAACGCTAGTTCAAAATCATATTATGCAACTGTCTAAAACTATTGCTTTTTCTAGAAACTCAGCAGAACCTTTATGAAGCTACTGAAAAGCGATCTACCTATGGTTCTATCTATCCAAGCATGACATATAAATGTATGACAATCACATCCGGATGATGACAAGGTCAGGGGAAGTTCATTGTAGGAGATCTTTCAAAAAGTTACCTGTAGTCGTATTGCCATGTATACCACCGGTATGCTGACAATTAACACTTGCCAAATGATGACAGCAATCACACATAAATTAGCATATGCAATTGTAGTGGCTCCAAAAGCTGTTTGGAAGTTGAAGGGGATATCAAGATCAATGATACTCAAATCAGAAGAGATCTGCAGAGTTCAAATTTACTGCATAATCAACCAAGTTGTGTAAATCAGAGCTGCAAAGCTTATGACAAATTTATACTTACCCGGCTGAGTATCCTTCCAAGAGGTGTAGAGTCATAGAATGACATTGGAGCCCGAAATAGAGACTTCAGTAACTGATTAAATAAAGCTTTTGAAGATTCCATCCCTAATGCAACCACTGCAAGAGACCTTATGAGCAAACAGATTGTTGAGCAAAATCCAATGATGAGGTAAACCACAATTAGTTTTGATTCGCTGACATGAGGATTATCAACGCCTGAGGCCATCCAAGTGTTCTGTAATATCTGGCCTGTGACAAAGGCGAGATGAGAAAGAGCAACAATGGAGAAGTACAAATAGCCTTTATTTTGATTCAGGTATATCAAGTACGGCTTAAAGCCACTATCTCCAACTTCTCTTTCTTCTTGTTTAATCAACTGATCCCCTTTTAATGCTGGGTTTTGATCCTCAACATTGACTCTCTTAATCTCTTTAGTAGAAATATTAAGTTTCCTTGGACTACTAACTCCAGCATGTTCAGTACCAGCTGTCTCTTTGTGAGCATTTACGAGGTCTAAAAAGTCTTTACTTGAAGCTAATAACTCATTATAAGATCCTGACCGGAGTACTTCCCCATCTGACATCAGCTGCAAACAAGAAGAATATCCTTTTATGATTTTTCAGGCAAAATGACTAGCAAAGAACTGCACAGGTAAATATAGCTGAACAAGGAATCAATCCCACATCATTGAAGATGTAAGATTGTAAACATCATTTATGTGTCATTCATTAAGATGAGTAAATTTCTTTAGAAAATTAAGCATGGTATTTTGGTAAATGAATAGGATGAGTGTATTATAGTAGTATAACAATGTATATTAAAGACTGACATTTTGTAACTAATAGTCTAGTATGTAGTTTTAGCTTCCATTAGAGAGGACTAGACTTTTCCTACAGATAAAGGAATGATTCAAAAACTCAAGGCTGCAAAGATAAGCGAGTATGACATCTTTTTCTTTTGTATGTTGATATGCAGATTACAGAGTCTGCTGATGACCTTTGCATTTTCATGGGAAGCAGCAGCATAAATAAGCTGAAGACTTATGAACATAGAGCACTAAAAAGGTAATTAATGTATCAGTGGTCTGCAAGTTTATAGATTCACCATTGAGTTTTTTTTTTTTGCTTCTTTGGGATTCATGTAGACATTATAATGGTAAAATCTACTGAATCCACATATAAGACAGCAGTAAACTATATTTTTTTTTAAAAAAAAAAAAAATCATGAGTAAAATTGAGACCTTGAACACAAGGTTCTGTTGATCTAGTCAATATGGCCTGTGTTAACAGGCAACATAGAAAAGGATTTGCAGTATTACATGAATCCCAAAAGTATATATATTGTGGGAACTGTGAAAAAATGTAGAATACATATGTCCAGATGTTAATTTTAAATTTTAAAGTAGGCAAGCATCAGCAAGTGATGTTAGACTCACCAAACAACTATGGAATGCAGGAAGAAAATCAACTTGGTGTGTCACAAGCAAGACAGTCTTTTCAGAAAGTGCTTCCATAACATATTCCTGCCACAGTAAAAAAAAAAAAATAAATAAAAAGTTCAGATGGTAATTTGGATTCAAAATTAAAATATACTTCTATGCTTATGGTCTAAAAATTACATTGAAAAGGCTAGTTGCTGTGTGTGCATCAACAGCACTAAATGGATCATCCAAAAGGTAGATATCAGCATCTTGGTATAATGCACGAGCAAGTTGAATCCGTTGCTTCTGTCCACCACTTAAATTAACACCTCTTTCTCCTATTTCTGTCATGTCACCATAGGGAAGAAGATCAAGATCCTTCACCAATGAACACCTATGAAGAGTTTCTTGATACCTCAGGGCATCCATGTCAGACCCAAAAAGAATATTATCACGTATTGTCCCTGTTTGGATCCAAGCTATCTGGGAAACATAAGCGATTCTTCCATAAACTTCCACCTGAAGTGAAAATCGGTTTAAGGAAAGATAACAAATTTTCATAAATCTCCAGATAAATATATGCGAAGTAGATATTTATAATGCTAGTGCGGTAACTTTGTCATCACTAGGCCTACTTGCTGCTAGGTAAATTATGCAAACATGCAATATTTTAAGAAGTATAAAGGTTTGAAGGAGCTTACTATTCCATCTATACATGGCACTTCTCCGAGAATTGCTGCTAGTAGTGTTGATTTTCCTGAACCAACTTCTCCACATATAGCTATCTTTTCACCTGGACTAACATCTAGATTTATATTTCTCAGTGTTGGTTTGGATGGATTCAGTTCCCATGAAAGATTTGCTGACTTAATCTGAATAGCGTGGCTGTTCATATTGTTATTTTTTCTGACATTTCCAGTCTGAAGCTCTGGTGCTGCAAGGAACTTAACAATCCTTGCAAATGCAACTCTTGCTTGAATCACTACGCCAATGACATCAGGAATTGCTCT
Source organism: Chenopodium quinoa (assembly GCF_001683475.1). Taxonomy (NCBI): domain Eukaryota; kingdom Viridiplantae; phylum Streptophyta; class Magnoliopsida; order Caryophyllales; family Amaranthaceae; genus Chenopodium; species Chenopodium quinoa. The sequence goes on from NW_018744167.1 coordinate 2,575,074, forward strand.
GATAGGCTCTTGTACCAGGCGCAATGTTGCAAGAAATGTGAAAACATTACTGGCATGTAGAGGAACTTTGAGGAAATAACATGCCCCGAATGTAGCTGCAGAGACTAATACAGGAGATGTCCAAAAAAGAAAAAAGTTATACGCCTTTCTCAACTGCACTGCTGATAACCATTTAGATTCCACTTCCCTTAATGTCTCAACTACATTCTTGAAGTGACTCTCCCAGGCATACAACTTTAGCACCTTCATGTTCACAAGAGCCTCTGAGCAAGCCTTCAGCCTCTCATCTTGAGCAACCATCAACTTGCTTTGGAACCTATGCTGTAATTTGGCAAGTGGAGCATTGCAAATCACTGTTAAAACAATCACTACTAAGGATGCAATAGTTGCAAGTCCGATTGAATGGATTAGAATAAGTAATGCAAAGCAAAGCTGGAGGCTTGTAGTCCAAGTTTGATGAAACCAAAAAGGGAATTCCCCAATCCTATAAGCATCCACCGTGGCATAATTCATTATCTCACCACCAGAGTGTGTCCTTCGGGCAACATTTGATAGTTGTAGTTGCTTTTTATAAATCGCTGCAGTGAGCATGGATTTCACTTTAAGGCCAACCATCCTGCTTCGGAATACCATTGCCTCTGTGACAAAGATTCCAAGATCTTTGAGAGAAAGAGAGTGATTGCCAAAAGATAACTTTCATATTTAAAAGCCTCATTACCCTCAGCAACCTCAATAAAGGAATTCAGCAATAAAGGTCCAGATGACACAGCAACTACTTTCAGAAAAGCAAAGAACCCTGAAATCAGAATCTCCTTCCAGTAGCACACAACAATGGTCCATAAGATTGAGGATTCTGATAAGAATTCAGCACTTTTCTGCTTATTCAATTGTTCAAGAAATTGTAAGTAACAATATCCTGCTCTATCTATTTCCCGCAATTTAGGTATATTGTCTTCCTTGAGAGTTTTCTCCCTACCCAATATCATCAAAGGGTTTAACCAACAGAATGTCATCTCACTAAAAAACCCGGCTTTGGCAAACAGAGAAACTTCGGTAGCTGAATCACTTTCACTGATGCTGTCATTATCATCAGCATTCAGAGAACTGTAAAGGGTACTCCCATTGCCAGCCGCCAAAGATTCTTCACTTTTATACCCCTTGTAAGTACATAGCAACAGCAAACTAACTCCTAGAAAAGACAGAATATCTAAGGCCACCTTAACTGTTATTCTTTCATGGTTCACTATGACAGAAAACAGAGCAAAACAGCAGAAAATCCCAGCACAAACGAAAGCCAAGATGGACAAGATTCTCAACGTGGCTTTCGAAAAGATCTCTCCTTTAAGGCTTGCTGTTAGTCCAACCAACAACCATGTAATCCCATGAAAGAAGTACAAAACCAAACGATCAACTCTCGAGTTTTCCTCTAGAATCCAAATACCAAATCCAATGTAAACAAGTCCCAAACATCCATTAAAAACAGCTGATGATTTCTGCAAGACTGAAAACTGTCTACGACGAGCTCGTAGCTCGACTTTCTTGGCAGTTTTTGTGTAGATTAAGCTCCATAAGAGCATTACCAGAAGTAATACATCAAAACATACAATGGAAGCATGGTTCATACATGAAGAAGGCTGAATTACTAACACAAACTGAGGATTACAAGGCTCTGAACTGCTGCTTGCACAATCAAATTTCCCACAAAATTTAGTCCACAGATCCTCCATTATCATTTTTCAGCCACCTTTTTTCTGCATCAATAAAGAGGTATAAAATATAATCAATATAAATCTATAAAATGCAAAGCATAAAGAACATAAAGATATGATAACTTTAACTTTGTGATCTTTTACATCAATAATAAACATAAATCAGAATGCACTTTCTAGCTTGCGTAAAAGAAAAAAGAACAAACATTGATCTTGTAATCTATTAAATTAAATTTAATACGGAATATATATATAATAAAAAAAAATATACAAGTAACTAAAAATTGTTTTCTAACAATTATAAAAGTTAATGCAAACCTTGCCATTAGTATAATATATACTCCTACTTCATATGAAACAAAATCATCTGTTTCTATTTATTAGTTTGTCAACGCAGTGCATTTATTAGAGTAATGATGCATTGATCTCCCCCATTATCATCAGTCATACCATAAATATAATATTATAGTCTTATAGATATACTTTTTTTTTTGGTATATCTATAATATTATAATATCACCTACCAAAAAAATTAAAAAATAGAAACCCAAAATTATAAATTATATGCAAGTGTTATACCATAAGAAGACCAATTCCAGAAAACCAGAATATTATTTAACCAAGAGGTTGATCATGAAAAACGAACCTCATGAAATATTTTTGGAGTATTAAATTAATTTTTTTTTTTTTTTTGTTTTTTGGATGTTATGTGATTTCATAGATTATAGAAAAAGAGAAGTGATGTAATTATATTAATAGTGGGCAAAAGAACACATAAAAAAAGGGAATCAACGAGGGTTGGTTTGACTGTGAGCTTTGGCAGGAGACTCTTCCAACTGATGGGCACCGCAAATTAATTATTGTGAGTATCATGCTATGGGGATAATATATGAGGTGGACTAACAATAACGCAAGTAATTGTGATATGATTAATAATATCCGATTTACATATAGGATAGCTCAAGTGGTTAGAGCTTCTTTTCAGGTTCCAGGGGATTTGGGATCGATTCTTATCATCCACCCTTATGACTCTCTAAACACCAAAAAAAACTTCGTGAATGGAAATCGATTTACAGATATGCACTGGAGACAATATGTAAAGAGTTAATTAAGCTTTAATTCCAAACTCTCTCTAATTCATTAAGGGGAGTCCTACACGTAACAACCATGTATATTAATGGTCCTAGGTTTAAACTATAGTCTAATCTCTATCACATTACTATTTACGTGTTTTTTAATTATGCTTAACAAACATTAATGCATGATCACAATACATGACTCCACTTTCTCTTTTGAAATAAAATATGAACATGATATTGATTTGTTTTGACAGATGTATAGTAAATTAGTTATGAAAGTGATATTGATTGTTTTGGCATGTCTCCACGTTTACTTTATATGTTATAAATACAAGATATTATGTACTGTACTTCATTCAGATGGGTTGTTGCCCTTTGATTAATTACTACTCCGTATTATTAGAAATTGACAAATTGTTATGGATAAATCAATTAAATGCTGAGAGACAAAGTGAGGAAAGAAAGCTTCATTTTACATGTGTATCACGGACTGATTTGAACTGCAGGGATGTTAATGGACGGAGAACTACCAGAAATTATCAGCATTTATTAGCATTTGCTAGTACTTAGTACTATATAGAGTGATAACTTAGCTTATAAGTTTTATGGAATATTTTTACGTTTGATGGTACTAAACTACTAATGAACAAGTAATTTGGTGTTAGAATGTGTTAAAACATACCGAGTAACCAAATAACTGCATAACACATGTGACTATGTGAGTGTCTTACATTAATAAAAGAAAGGAGCGTTAAAACAATTTAGAGCTGGTAGGATGGAATGTAGGTAGCCAAACCTTTCTAAAGGGTTATTGCATGCAGCAACATTTTTTTTATTTTATTTTTATTTTTTTTTATTTTTATGAATAGGCATGCAGCAACTTAGTTATATGCCTCTTGACGAAGGGTGATATATTTACCTTTTGCATTATTTTTACAAGTATTATTATTCTTGATTGAGTTATTCAACAGGTTATGAATTACGTAACGGAAAGTTGTCAATAATGGTTTTGTACTCGTATCTCTAGAAAAGATAGATACAAGATGATATAGTAGATAACTCAAGTCTTCAAAGGTATAATTGTTATTGAATGGCTGTATGAGATTCAAATAAAAAAAATTGTACGGAGTACTCGTATCGTTTTTATCTTTTGTCTTTTACTACTCCCCGTATCACTGATTTTATCAATTAAATTTTGACATAGTGGTAAGAAAATGACCTTTTAACTTTGAGGTTGTGCTTCAATCCTCATCACTAAGTCAATTCAAGCACTTTCATGGGGATTCCTTTATTTGTTCTCTCGGCTTTTAAGTGTCTGAGTTAACCCACTATTTCAAATCGAATTGCAATTCTGATCCAATTTACTTCGATTGGGCCGGTCCATAAATGATTTAATTACAAAGCCCAAAGCAAGGTTCAACTCTCCAAATAATTGCCAATTCAGTTAAGGCCCAGTCAACGTGGCAATCTCATTTGATTTAAGTTCCATTTATCTATTGAGCAAAGGTATAAAAGCCTTCAATATTTTCTCTCTACATTCATTCAATTCAAGCCTCAAGCAATTAATATTCTTGCATAGCTTTCTCTCTCTAAACACTGTATTGATTTCGGCATCGGAGGGGCCTTCCTCAGCACAACCCCCGAGGCCAGTTTACGTGTGTTTGCTGTGCAGGAAACCCTCGGCCCAGTCATCACTTGGACCGAGATCAGTCTTCAGCCCACGGAAAAAGACCTCGCTGAAGGTCCTATTGTTTTTACCCGAAACACTATCTTTCTTTAAAAAAAAAAACACAAATAGTAATTAAAGAATCCATCTTACATGTCGAAAATACTACAGATAACATATAACAAACAAATATTACACGCCCATTACTCTTACTAGTAGAGAAAAAAATAAAAAAGTAAAATGACTTTAGAAACCGGTTGTTAGTATAACCGGTCTCTTTTAATAATAAATAAAAAAAAACAGCGTGAAAGGGGAGTGATAATGCCTAGAATCTAAGAGACCAGTTATTTATAATAGCCGTTCTCTTTTATTTATTAAAGAAAATAGCGGGAAAAAAGAAGAAAGCGGTGGTGATACTGTTAACATCTAAGAGACCTGTTATTTATAATAACGGATCTCTTTGATTGAATTTTTAAATAAAAAAAAATATTGAAGTCAAATTTTTTTTTTGGACTGGTGATGCACGTGCAGCAATGTAGGTCCACCCCTGGCCTGAGACCCTGAATAATAATATAAAGTTGATCCCTCTTTTTTCATACCTTAAAAAATCTTCACTAAACTTGACAAAATTACCATACCACTTTGAGTTTATAACTTTCGATTTTAGAGTGTTATTAAATCGTTGTCCTATACTTGATGTATAGCTTAAATTGGATTTCGCACATTTTGTTACCGCCTTTCTCGCTAGTTTTAGCGTCTTTAGGATTCATTTTTTTGTCAATTTGGAAAATCCAAGTGAAGTGGAGGAAATTTGAAGTGGGACCGAAAGAATGTAGTTGTATCTTATTTTCACTACTAATACAATATCTCATAACCACATCAGTGAGCTTGTAAGTTGTAAACTTGTAATACTCTCTTTTGGTTCATAGACTTCTTTGTATATTATTTTCTCAGCTTTGTCAGAAATATTTAAATACACTTCCAAGTTAAATTTATTCTTAGACGAAAATATACATATCTATTGAATACAAATTCATCATTAAAGGAAAATTTTAAGCTTCTAATATTCAATTGAGCACAGTAGAGAGGATGAGAGGTACTTGAATAGTCAAAAGTATCAAAAATTGTAACTTGCACATACGAGCACAACAACACATCTTCCAAATAAAACTAGTACATCTGTAGTTTGTTTCTACTGCCTTTTGATCAACGTGACTGATCTGCAGAATGCAAATGAGACCAGTATTCCTTCACAAGTTGGCCAAATAGTGAATCTTCCTTCTCCATTAACTTAATAGCTGAATAGTTGTTGTTGTCCAATGCTCCAATTTGATCCATCCTCCAGAACTAATATGGAAAGCACAGTAATAATATGTCAAAAACTCAAAATACTTTTGTTATTTAAAAAAAAAATGATACCAAAGGAATCTAGGCCTTGCTCCTTCTTTTGCACAGCTTCTTTGAGTTGACATTTCCCTAGCACCTTTTGCGGAAAAAAAAAACAGTCAGAAATTGCCATGCATTACTCAAAATGCGTGTGTTCTAGATATTGTTACATACGAAATAAAGGGAAACTATACCTCCCAGATTTCTTCATCTGTATGCTGACACAATGGATCCAAGTTGAATCGTACACTTCCATTGAAGAGTGTAGGATCTTGAGGGATAATTCCGAAACGTGACCTTAAATCATGAAGTCCCATCGAGCTTATATCCACTCCATCGACAATAATCTTCCCTTCTACTGGCTCTACCAGGCGAAACAATGCCCCTATAAGGGTAGTCTTTCCGCTTCCTGTCCTACCGACAACACCAATTTTGTCTCCACCTTCGATTATGCAACTAATTCCCTTAAGGACTAGTGGTGTGTCTGGTCTATATCTTATCTGCTTCAGACATAAAAATGTTAAGTATCGTTACTAGAATACATGTTGATAAGATATAGAAAAGTTCACCTGCAGATTGTGCACCACTACTTTTCCAACGTATGGCCAATTTTGGTGAGGGCGACTATCATTAATGAATTCTAGAGCTTCACTAGGTATATCTATGTACTGATGAATCCTTTCCACTGAAATGATTTGGTTGGCTATTATGCATTGACTTTGAATTGAGACAACCATACTCAAATTTAACCCTAGACCATATGATAACGCCATTCCAATAAAGCCTGCATTATTATTGATTGGTTCTATTATAATTGCTAACAAAAGATTTGTGGATACAAAAAGCATAGAGAGATATAATCTTTTACCTGGGGCAAATGTTCCAGGTGGAAGCAAAACCATGCATAGTGCTGCAGTTGCAAGAACAGCGGCACTAAGGATCTCAATCCTCTGAATAAGCCATTCAGTGGCTGCAAAGTTGTGGAAGAATGGGCTTGCATTTAAGTCAATAAGATCAAGATTCTTTTCAAAAAACCGTTCTTCCTCTTGAAAAGCTCTAATTGTCATGGCTCCTGCTAAAGATTCGGCTAAATGGTTTGCAACCATAGACTTGGTTGTACCATTGAGTCTCATCAGCTCTTTTGCAGTTGCAAAATAGTACCTCTGTGCATGTTTTTCAAGTAGTTATTAGGTGCTCAAGAAATTTACCAATTATTCTATGCTTTGCATGACAAAGTAAATGATGACAATATGTTAAGCCCATAGGAACGCAAATGAGAAAATCAAATAAGAATTTCACTACATTGTGGAAGATCCTTTTGAAAACTTACTTGTATTCGTATCATCATGTAAATCACTGGTATGGTCACAAATAAGGCCTGCCATATCATGACAGCCAACAATCCCAAATTAGCATATGCTGTTGTAGTAGCTCCAAGGGTTGAATGGAAGCTGAAAGGGAGATCAAGATCAACAATGCTTAAATCAGAAGAGACCTGTAGAGTTAAAACCAGTGGAGAAAAGTTACTGTGAAATCAGTCTAGTCCACTTGCATGAAATATAGTTGTGAAGCATATGACACCTTTATATATACTTACGTACCCGACTAAGTATCCTTCCAAGAGGTGTAGAGTCCTAGAATGACATTGGAGCACGAAATAGGGAGTTCAGCAATTTAGAAAACAAGAATCTTGATGAATCCATCCCTAATCTAACCATTGCAAGAGATCTAAAGAATAAACAGATTGTCGAGGCGAGTCCAATGATGAAGTATACCAAAATTAGTTTTGATTTGCTGAGTTGAGGATTATCAATGCCTTTGGCCATCCAAATGTTCTGTAATATCTGGCCTGCCAGAAAGGCTACATAAGCAAAGAAAACCATAGAGATGTACCAGTATCCTATATTCTGCTTCAAGTATATCAAATGTTTGGGTCCAATTTAGTCCAATTGGGCCTGGTCACTGAATGATCCAATTAAAAGCCCAAGGTTAAGGTTCAACTCTCCAAATGTGCTAAAGTCAAAAATCAACATCCTCAAAGCCATGTCAAGGTCAGTCAACGGCCCAATCAGCTTGGCCCAGCCCAACTGACTTCCGGGCCCAATCCGCCTCCTTCATTAGCCAAGGTATAAAAGCCAACAATTTGGTCAATTCTTGGTAAGACAATAAAGCCTCAAGCAACTAAACTCTTGCACAGCTTTCTCTCTCTAATATACTGACTTAAGCATCGGAGGGGCCTTCCTCGGCGTCCCCCCGAGGCTAGTTTACGTGTATTTGTTGTGCAGGAAACCCTCGGCTCCTGCGTCGTTCGGACCGAGACCAAGTTCCCTCAAGATAAAAGGATCTTCCGAGATTCGATTGTTTTCATCCGAAACAATTTGGCGCCGTCTGTGGGGAACGCTACTAAATTTCGCGTCAGTCATCAAACACTCCGGCAGTCGCCATGACTAAGAGTGGAAAGAGTTCCAAGAAGGCTAAGAAGGGAGGAGGCCGGATTACGGTGAGGGAACGCCAGCCGGTTTATCCCTCCCCGGAGCAAGCCTCTTCCGAATCGGAGGCCCCCATTTCTCCGGAAAGGGAAGCCTCAAGAGGTCCTAGCCTCCAGGAGGAGAACACCTCGCACCACACTCGGCAGCCGGGGCCATCCCCGAGACCGAGTGGCTCAGGTGCGAGGAACTCCCCGCCGCGCCATAGCGTGCAATCCAGGTCACATCCGCGGGAGACTCCTCCCTCCGGACCCTCCACCGAGGAAGTGGCCAGAGCAGTGGCCATCTGCATGGAGTTCCTTAAAGCTCAAGGGGCTCCAATCCAGATGCCTGATGATCACCAGCCGAGAAACCTGAAAAGGAGGATCGGTCAGGATGATGGTGGACAAGTTCCACCACATAGAGAGCTCGGCCAGAGGTGGCGAGGGGACACCCGAAACTCCAGTAAGGAGAGGAGGAGGAACCCTCAACCCTCTGACCACTCTGAAGCTCAGAATTCCATGGGGCCCTCCAAGGACCCGGAATTCGCCCGCCAAAGCGTTCACGAACGCTTGGGTTCGAGGGAGGTGAGTGTGCATAGCCGCCTCACCTTCCCAGAGGATACCGGACCCCACCCAACCTTGTCTCAGCCGGGGACGAAAACCACTTCCACCTCTGAGAGAGGAGGGAGCGAGGTCCCTGAGGCCGGGTACAAGGGGAAGGCGGTCATGGTTCCATCGAACTCGCCCTTCCAGAAGTGGATTCTGGAAGAGCATGTGCCAACGGTCAAAATCCCGGCACATATTACTTACGATGGTACCTCAGATCCTAAGGATCACATTGCCTCTTACGAGGGGCACATGTATCTGAACCCGAGGTCTGAGGCTACCTGGTGTAAATACTTTCCTACGACCCTCAAAGGTGTTGCCCAATCCTGGATCACCAAAGGGCTCAAGGAAGGCTCCATAACCGGTTGGAACGACCTCTCCAACAAGTTCAAGAGCAAATTCTCTACGGCCAACCGCCGAGAGAAGACCACTGCAGAGCTAATGAGTCTGCAGCAGGCGGAGGACGAGAGCCTCCGCGACTATCTGACTCGCTTCAGCAACGAGTCATCCGGAATCACAAGCCTGGATCAAGGCCTGGCCGTGTTCGCGCTACGGAACGGCCTCCAAGCTGGAAAGTTCCTGGACTTCATGGTCATGCATCCCCCGCAGACCCTGGAGGAAGCCTTGGAAGCATCGGATAGGTTCATCCGAGCCGAGGAGTGGAACAGATCCAGGTCTCAGTCTCGTCCGAGAATTGAGAAGCCGAAAGGGCAGCAGCCCGAAGTCTCGGCGCAGAGGAAAGGGAAGGCTAAGGCCTCAGAACCGTCCTCTGCTGCCGAGCCGAAGAAGGAAAGACACTTTCCCTACACGGGAAGGTACGATTCATACACTCCACTCTCCCTTCCCCGTGCTAAGATTTTCAGCACGACGAAGGACGAGGGGAGATTCAAAAAACCTCGTCCGTTGCCTCCCTGGCATCAGACGAGGGGAAAGGACCAGTGGTGCGAGTTCCATGACTCACCCGGACATCGCACCGAGGACTGCGTCCAGCTGAAGGACCAGATTGAGGATCTGGTCCGCAAGGGGTCCCTGAGCCAATACCTCGCGGACAGGCGCGAGGAGAAAAAAGCTGAAAAAGATTCTCGGCAGGACCTCAACTTCGCTCGGAAGAAGGATAAGGGACCTCAGGGCAAGGAGTCCCTCGACATCCTAGTTATTTCCGGGGGAATCTCGCGAGGCACAGCCAAACGCCAACTGAGGGGTCTAACCCATCAGATTCATCAGGCTGAGCTTCGGCAGTCCCAGTCACCGGCGCCGAACATCCTGTTCACAGCCGAAGACTGTGAGGGGGTGGTATACCCCCACGATGACCCACTAGTAATCATTCTGGGCATCGCCAACCGCAACGTCTGGCGGACCCTCGTCGACGGCGGTAGCGGGGCGAACATCCTCTTCCGAGGAGCGTTCGACCAGCTGAGGATGGGAGCCGAGCACCTGGCCCCGCACCCTACCCGGTGTCTGGATTCAACGGCTCTTCCTCGTATCCTGACGGGAAGATTACACTTCCTGTCACCATCGGCGAAGGCCGAGCAGCTATGAATATCATGGCCGAATTTTTGGTCGTAGATGCTCCATCTACATACAACGTGATCATGGGGAGACCCCTCATTCACGGCATTCAGGGAGTCGTCTCCACGTATCATCAAATCATGATATACGTTTCAGACGAGGGACGCTCCGAGAAAATAAAGGGCAGTCAAAAAGAAGCCCGCCGATGCAATCACCTCAAGCCATCCACGTCTCGCCGAGGCGACCGTGGCGATGGGGAGGAAAAGCACCGGGACCGAAACGCCAAAAAGCCGAGAGGCTCAGACGTTTCGGCTAATGAAGCCCCAGACAACGAGAAATCTGATGGGGGCCAAAAGGCTGACTCCGCCTCAGAGCCGAACGACTCTGATGGCCAGCCGCGGTCAGGAAAGTCTGCTAATATTGATAGCAGGCCGGAATTCGAGGAATCCAACTCTAAGAGCATGGGGACGGATGACCTGACCGAGTCAATAGAACTGACCGTAGGAGATCCGAACAGATGTGTTAGCATCGGGTCGTCACTGGAGCCAAACACCCGTGCGGCACTCGTCCAACTCCTACGGGCCAGTGGAGACGTGTTCGCCTTCTCAGCCGCAGAAATGCCCGGGATTGATCCGGACTTCGTCTCCCATAGGCTTAATGTCGACCCTCCAGTCGACCCATTAAGCAGAAAAAGCGGAACTACTCCGCCGAAAAGAACCAGAACATCGCAGCTGAGGTCGATAAGCTCCTAGATGCTGGGTTCATTGAACCCTGTCAGTATCCGGAGTGGCTGGCCAATGTTGTAATGGTTCAGAAGGCAAATGGTAACTGGAGGATGTGCGTTGACTTCACGGACCTGAATAGGGCATGTCCCAAGGACTCCTATCCGCTGCCGAGGATCGACCAACTGGTCGACTCGACAAGCGGGCATGCTCTGCTCAGTTTCATGGACGCATTCTCGGGATACCATCAGATCTTCATGCACCCCGAGGACCGAGCTAAAACAGCGTTCATAACAAGTTCCGGGTTGTACAATTACAGAATGATGCCCTTCGGATTGAAAAATGCGGGGGCAACATATCAGAGGTTGGTTGATCAGGTTTTCGCCGAGCAAAAAGGCCGAAACATGGAGGTTTATGTTGACGACTCAATCGTCAAAAGCATAAAAGAAAAAGATCATGTCACGGACCTAGCCGAAACCTTCGCCACCCTCAGAAAATACAAAATGAAGCTGAATCCGAAGAAATGTGTCTTCGGCGTGAAGTCAGGCAAGTTCCTCGGCTTCATGGTCAGCAAGAGGGGGATTGATGCAAACCCCGCCAAAGTACAAGCTGCTTTAGACCTCCCCGAGCCGAAGACAAAAAGGGATATTCAGCGTCTAGCCGGGAGAATGGCTGCCTTGTCCAGGTTCATCTCACGAGCCTCAGACAAAGGGCTCCCTTTCTTCAAGGCGCTGAAGCTCCAAAATTCAAAAGGCATTGAATGGGGAGACGAACAAAAGTCAGCCTTTCAGCAGCTCCGTGAACACCTGGCTCAACTCCCAACACTGGCAAGGCCAGTCGTAGGAGACATCCTATACTTATACGTGGCGGTCAGTCCAGCCACGGTAAGCGCGGTGCTGCTAAGGGAAGAAGAAAAAGTTCAACAGCCGATCTATTTCGTCAGCCACACCCTGACGGATGCGAGACGCGCTACCCATTGTTAGAAAAAGTGGCTTATGCAGTGGTGGTGGCTGCTCGGAAGTTGCGACCCTATTTTGATTCTCATCAAATAGCGGTTCTAACTGATCAGCCGTTAGAGAAAGTCCTCGGCAAGGTTGAAAAATCCGGTAGACTAGCAAAGTGGGCTTTCGAGCTCACCGAGTTCAGTATCGGTTATCAGCCGAGAACAGCCATCAAGGCGCAAGCCTTGGCAGACTTCTTGGCCGAGTGCTCCTATCAGGAGACTCTGGATGCAAGGAGGAAAATCTGGACCGTCTTCACGGATGGGTCCTCCACCGTGAACGGTTCGGGGGCAGGGGTCGTCATTACCTCTCCCGAAGGCAAAACCTTCGAGTATGCACTAAAATTTTCATTCAAAGCCTCTAACAACGAGGCCGAATATGAAGCAGCCATTGCTGGCTTAGACCTGTGCATATCGTTGGAAGCCGAGCATGTCTACCTCAAGACAGATTCTCAGCTGGTCGCCAATCAGATCCGGGGGGAGTATGAGGCTAAAGAGCCTTCAATGGCAGCTTACCTCACAAGGATCAAATCGACAATTGCGAAGCTGAGATCTTTCGAAGTAGAGCTGATCCAAGGGGTCAAAATGCTCAAGCGGACGCACTCTCCAAACTTGCAAGCTCAACTCTGACTGAGTTAAGCCGTTCTGTCTATGTGGAGGTGCGCCGAGAAAAGAGTGTAGCCGAAGCAATATCAATCTGCTGCGCTGCACTCGAGCCGAGCTGGATGGATGACATCCTGGCTTATAAACTCAGGGACGAGCTCCCGAGGATAGGAATTCGGCCTCCAAGATAAAGCGGATCAGTTCACGATTCCTCGTCTTCGGCGGCCAACTCCTCAGAAAATCCTTCTCCGCTCCATTGTTGAAATGCGTGGGTCCAACGGATGCCGACTATATTCTCCGAGAGATTCACCTCGGCATCTGCGGAAACCACATAGGAGGGAGAACCTTAGCCCACAAAGCTCTCAGGGCAGGGTATTTTTGGCCTACAATGATCTCGGATGCAAAGAACATGGTCAGAAAATGCGAGAAATGCCAAAAATTTGCACCGGTAATCCATCGGCCATGCCTAGATCTCCAGCCAATTCTTAATCCTCTTCCATTTGCACAATGGGGGTTGGATATTCTGGGACCTTTCCCGAGGCCCCATACAAAAGAAAGTGGCTGATAGTCGGAATCGACTATTTCAGCAAATGGATTGAAGCGGAAGCTGCTTCAAGCATATCTGAGCAAACTGTCAGACAGTTCATCTGGCAGAACATAATAACTCGGTTCGGCATCCCAAAAGTTTTTTGTGTTCGACCACGGCAGACAGTTTGACAACCTGCCCTTGCGCCGATACACTGATCAATTCGGGATAAAATTGGCTTACTCCGCGGTTTGCCACCCTCAGAGCAATGGCCAAGCCGAAGCCGCAAATAAACAGATCCTTAACGCTCTCAGAAAAAGAGTAGAGGATCAAAAGTCCAAGTGGGTAGAGGAACTTCCGGGAACCCTCTGGTCACTCCGGACAACCGAGAAGGAGGCAACGGGGCATTCACCTTTTCAGCTGGTGTATGGATCCGAAGCAGTGCTTCCAGTGGAAGTGGGCTCAGAAAGCCTACGAGTGAATCTCTTCTCAGCCGAGGAAAATGAGCAGCTCATGAAAGAGTCCCTCGACTTCCTTGACGAGATTAGAGATCTAGCCCGAGAAAGGATGGCTGCACACAAGCTCAGAATGAGCAAGTCCTACAACCGAAGAGTCTATCAACGACCTCTCAGAGTTGGGGATTTAGTTTTGAGCAATGCTGCAGCTGTTCAAAAAAGTCGCATTCATGGCAAACTCTCAGCATCTTGGGAGGGACCTTATGAAATTTATCAAGAGCTTCAGCCGGTACCTTCAGACTCAAACAAATGGATGGCACCGAGCTGAAAAACCATTGGAATGCCGATGTGCTCAAAAAATACTATGTGTAAATCCTTCGGATAGTACAATCTATGTAAGTACACTGATTTTGTTTATAAAAAGGCCATCGAGCCAGTATTCATTCAGATTGCGTGTATTCTTTAAGTCTTTATGCTTTCTACGGTTTTTTCAAAAATTCAAGGTTTCATTCGGCGCTGTCCGGGGTATTGCATAATGATGCCTTGTACCTCGGCAAGCCGTAAAACCTGCCAAAAAAAGATACAAGCCCGAAGTATTGCATAGTGATGCCTTGTACTTCGGAGAATCTGTTCCTTTGGGCAAAAAGGCCATAGACTTATCCGAAACATAGCCTAAAAAATAGGAACTGATAAAGCCCCGAAGTATTGCATAGTGATGCCTTGTACTTCGGATGAATCAGTTCCGGGTGGTAGTTGCAACTCTGAAGTATTGCATGATGATGCCTCGTACTTCAGATAAACTGCTGCCCCGGCATGGTGTTTCGGATAGTTGTTCCCTTGGATGAATTGAAGAAAGTGTCACAAGAGTACCATCTCTAGAGTGAAAACTCTCAGGTGGGAAATCAGTACTTTAAAAACAGATGTAGAAAATAAAGCAAAGTGTTCAAAGATCCTCGGCTTAGCCGAGAAAAATTATCAGCCATTCCAGAATTCAGAAGACCTCATCTTCAGATTTCTGGGGGGGCAGAGGGAAATAGAGAAATGGCACAACTGATCTAATACCCTTCAGCTCAGCCGAAGTTTGATACTTATGTCAGTTTTTTCACAAGTTGAAAACATCCGAGTACAAACGGCAAAAAGAAGTCTCAGCAGAAATGATTCTCGCTAGCCGAAGTTCTGCACTTAGCAAATATTTGAAAGATCATTCAAAGAAAGCAGTAAAGTGCGAAGACTGGTAAAGCGAAGAAAAAAAATACACAAGAAAGCTGAGAAAGTGAACTTCTTTGAAATAAAAATGTTGAATTACAAAAATAGTCGGCAGCCGCCACAAGCGGAAAGTAACAGCTGCCGAAATACGTACAGGCAAAATAAAAATATAATAAGCTGTTGTACGATAAGGCAAGCTGAAGCAAAAAAAACAAAAGGCAAAAATTCAGAAAGCGGCAAGTCTAAAGTTGAGCGCATGATGAACCGCAAGATTCTGAAGACGACTGCCCGAGTTCTATGCTTCAGCCTGAGGATCAGACTGATCAGCTTCATTGGGCCCAATGGTGGTCTCAGCTCCAGCAGCAGAAGAAGCAGGCTTTGCACTCTGCCGAGCCTCCCTTTCCCTCTGCTCAGCCTCCAACTCCATCCTCTCAGCTTCTTCCTCGGCTTCCTCAGCCTTAAGGATTTCAGCTTCGATTGGAGTGGCATACTTCATGTGAGGGTCTTCGGGATCTTGGACCCATTCAGCACATTTGGACCAGTCCAGCTTCGGCTCAGCATGAAGGCAGACCCTTCGGCACACTCTGAACCCGTTTCTAAAACCCATTTCATACTCTTCTTGGGTATAGATACGGACTTTGAGTAGAGCCTCAGCATCGGCCAACTTCTTCTTCGTCTCCTCCAAGTCTTCCTCGGATCTCTTCAGCTCATCGACGAGCTTGGAGGAGGAGCCTTTCAGCTCGGTAAACTCTTGCTGAACCCGGGAAGCCTCGGCCTGAACTTGGACCATTTCTTCCTTCTTGGCAGTGAGCTGATCCTCAGCCTCTTGTAGCTTAGCTCTTTGAGCTTCAGCAGCAGCAGCAGCCCTTGAGAGTTGGACATCCTAGCTTGGAGCATCTCTTCAGCAGCCATTCTGCTGGCTTCAAGAGATTCTAGCTGATGCTGCACTTCAGCCTGTGCAGCAGCTCCTTCTTGGATTCGGCTCTCGATAGCAGCCTTGAACTTGGAGATGTCCACCCCCAGGTGCTCTTGGAGGAATTTTTCCCCTTCCATCAGTGGGGGAAAAACTTCCTTCTCCATAGCGTCGCAGAAGGTCTGGAGGGCTTCAGCAGCCTTTTTCTCGTACTCCTCAGCCTTCTGCTGCTTTCTCTTCAGCTGCTGCCTGCTTCAGCTTAGCAAGCTTTAGCTCTTCTCGGCTACCCTTTGATCGTGCTCGGCAGCGTCCACCCTATCTTGTAGGGAATCTATCAGCTCTACAGTGAGAGTCTGATTTGTGCACGAACTGAAAACAGGGGCACAAGTTAAAAAAGTAAAAAATAATAGCTGAAAGGTTGAGTTCAGAAAGAAATCAAGGCAAGGAGAATTACCTGCATCATCAGCAGTTGGTTGGACCTGGCAGGGTCAGGAACTGATCTGCTGGATTCGCCCATCCCAGCAGTGGCCTTCAGCGACCAAATCCTTGCCCTATCTACTTCGGACAGGCCAGCAAAATCGCCGAAGTAGGCTGCAGCACCTTCTCGGTTCTGACCCATATGAGGTCCCAGATGTGGTCTGGGACTGGAATTCGGGGGGCCGAGAAACCCATTTCTCCAGACTGCAGCGTCTGGAAGGAAGGGAAGGATGACGATGGAGCCTCTTTAGCTTTGGGTGGCTCAACGTCCTCCTCCTTCTCAGAAGAGTCAATTATTGTGACCTCTTCTTCTTCAGGTGTGAGGACGAAGGCCCCAACCTCTCTGGCAATGTCCGCCGTGAAAACCCTCAGCACTGGGCATCACGGCGTCTCCATCCTTGTCCTCGGCGGCACTCTCTCGAGCTTCTTCCAGAACCTCTCCCTTAGGTTTGGGAGTTCTCTGATCCACCTCCATCTCGGGGGGTGGCGGAGAGGCCCTTGGGGGTGATTGAGGCGGTGGCCGGGGAACCCTCGGCGATCCATTGCCTTCCTCGGGTTCCCTTATTTCAACGCCGATGGTCATCGGCCTCCGCTGAAAGTCATGCGGGCCGATGATGGCCATTCTTCGGCGCCTCTTCTGAAGCGGCTGCTCGTCCATACCCGAGTCTGAAGACTCTTCTTGTACTTGGTCTTCGGGACGAACAGGGGCTTTCCCTTCCCTGTGTCTGCTGCTCTCTTCAGACTGTAAAGGGCAGGCAGGGGGAAGAATGTGAGTAAAAAAAAAAAAAAAAAAAAAAAAAAGAAGAAAGACAAAGTTAAGTCTAAAGGCTCACCGAGGTCTTCAGCAAAGCTCGTCTTCTTCAGCTGCCCTAGCCGCAGCTTCTTCAGCAACTCTGGAGGACCCTTCTCCACCTTCACAAGCTTCAATAACCCGTGCAACCTCTTCGGCTGTACGGGCAGCTTCAGCTTCTTTCTTCCAGCAGCTGAAACAAGGGATCTCTCTTCTTCCACCAAGGCTTCTGCTCTGATACAGAGCAACAGCCTCAATTTGGAAGTGGGAAGAGTCTAGGTGAACTCTCGGCGCCTTGGGTTCAGTGATAGGGGGAGCCCGATCAGTTACGACTCGTTCTCGGTTGACGCCAAGGCGAGCGTAATCAATGCCGACGTTGGTCTCGTCCGCGTTCTGAAAAAGAAAAGGGGAGAAGTCAATTCAGTTAGTTCGGCACATCACAAGAAAGCAAAATGAAAGAAGAAAAGAGATAATTAAAAGGCTCGGCCCCAGCCGAAGAAGATTACCATCCTAAACTTTCGGCTGAGGCCGACAGCTGCCAGCATATTCTCTTGGAAAAACATAGTGCGTATCGGGGAGCCAAGTCTCCGGGATATGCTGCATTCGGCCGCTGCCTCCCCGGTTCGGCAGCTTGCCGAAGATGTTCTGCTGATTAAGGTTCGGGTCTGGCCCGCTATCTTCGGGAGGACTAAACTTCCCATATCAGGATCCGGCTCGGCAAGATACCGGGGAGCGCTGAAAACGTAAGGGTGGCTCGGCTCCGTGGGTGCCCTAACCCAAATCCATTGACCTCTCCAGTCCTTGTCTGAAGAGTCGTTCGGCCACATGGTTAGGAACGGGGGCCGAGACTCAATCCGATACACCCAGAGCCATGGCATCCGTGCCCACTTTGAATGTTTGGCACTAGCCGATGGAGCCTTTTGAAGCAATGCAGGTTCGGCACGTACCTGAAGAATTTGCAGACCCATAAGTACGTCATTACCCTTCGGATGCTGGTGGGGGTCAGCTGGCACAGGGAAATGTTGTAATGGATCAGCAAGTCTCGACGAATACGTCCAAAGGGAACCTCAGCCCGTACTGGAGTTGTCTTGTGTACACCCCACATACCCGGGGGTGGACGGT